>NC_091118.1:177441213-177747046 GCF_040183065.1 Periplaneta americana | reverse complement strand
AAGATGACCAATGGTATTCGCAAGTCAGTTTGAAGATAGACCGGTGATGCCAAAGTAGCGCCCGAGTGACCTTCAAGCCATCGTCGTGCTCATGCAATGAAGAGAAAACAGAAGCTGTCGAAACGTATTTGTTACTCCAGTTGTGAGGAGTCCACAATATTGCTGAGTGAGGGGATTGCGATAGAGTAAGTGTGGCTTTAACTAGTTTTCACTTACAGAGTTTCATTCTGACTGTAACAGCTGACAATTTATATAATATTCTTAGGGGTTCAAAATTGGGACTTGAAATACATTAAAGGTGATATTTACAGTTGTATGAACTGTAAAATATCACCTTTAAGGTATTTAATCGAATTAATAAACACTGTATTATCGACCCAAACATGTGTTTTATCATTAAATATAATCCGAACTTGATTAATTTGTGAACATTTCATAACATACAAAAAGTTCCACGATTATTTCTCAAAACAATCACCAATTTAACGATAAACTTCAACCAAAGATCAAGAAAGCTCTTTATTCCTTTTTGAAACAAATCTTCCGGCATATCTTTCATTGCCAAGTCATTGTTGCAAATGTTTCGCCTTCTAAGCTCTTAAGGTCGGGTGAGTCGCCCCACATTTAAATAATCTAATATTAAGACTAGTTAAATTAAAAATTTATTAACAAAATACAAATTAAATTGTAAAACACATACTTAAGAACATGTTAAAGAACATTTTCAGTGTCTGTCAGCACTCTGTTTCTGCTTGTTTATAATAAAGTAGAATAGCAGGCAACGGCCAACTCTCCCGACAGTGCGGGTGAGATGCCCCAAGACTGAGGGTGAAATGCCCCACTCACTTCTTTCTGTTTTGCCTTTTAAATAACTTTCCACACAAATTGCAACGATCACCATACATTGTACATTCTTCATGAATCCACTTTTTGCAATCCAAACACTTTATCCAGTCGCACCTGCTTGTGGTTTCAGCATAAAGTTCCTCATATTCAGCACACATTTCGTCCTCATCTTCTACGATTAAGGGCTCAGGTTCGTCCTCAACCTCGGAGTCAGTTCTGTGCTGACGTTTGGAAATAGGTACGCTTGCTATAGGCCTCTTGTGAATTCCACCTTTCTCCAGAAATTTCGGACGATTTTTGGCCATGTTTTCGTCTGAAGTCAAGACGGCTTCCGACTGTTTTCTTTTTGGTTGGTTTTATGGCAGTGTCGGTACAGGAGAAATTTCCTGCATTATTTTACGTGATGTAGCTACTATTTACCATGCCTCCATCATTTTGGTCGTCGTTATTGTCCACAGGATTGCCAGAAGCTGAGGAAGCTCCCACAAGATCAGGAGGTCCTTCAGATTTCACTTCCATATTCTTTGGAGATTTAGAAGGCTCATTTTCATTTTGACTGTTTTGGTCTAGGCCTTCTTTGACAGCTTCACCAGAGAGCAGGAATGCATTTTCCGGGACTGCAGAAAGGTCGAAAGGGAATGTCCAAGTGGCTCTAAATCCAGACATGCCATTTCCCGTGGTTGCAGCTTTCCCCAGGCTTTACTCAGAAGATACCCAAATTGTAGTCTGCCTAGCTTCCTGTTTTCATTTGTCACCATCCATGTTCGACAGGCCTCGTAACAGAAAGACTTCAAGGATTTGAAGAAACTGCGATCTAGTGGTTGTAGGTAATGAGTTGTATGACTGGGCAGACACAAGAGGATTTCATCATCAGCAATGGCGAAATCTAAGAGTTCTATGTTGCTTACATGCGATGAATGTTCATCGAGAATAATTAATACTTTTCCTGCAGATTTCCTTGAGAGGAAGTGTTCCCTCAAGCACATCATAAATATTCCGACGTGACATAAGCTGACTTTTTTAAAATTACAACTGTAGAACCAGACGACATGCCATCTTCGAATCCTTTCTTTTTGTTTACTCCTTTAAATAAGCAAAAGGGAGTGAGAAAATATCACTCAGCACTGGAAGAAGCAAGAACCGATATGGTTTCACTTTTTTCTACAGATGTCAAGACGAACGTCTTTCGAGCCCTTCTTTGCGACAACATAACCAGGCTTGTTGTTCAGCTGGAGTCCTGTTTCGTCCATGTTAAAAACATGACCTGGCTTTTGCAGCAAGTCTTCCTCTTGAAGCATTTTTTCCAGCAGTTGAAAAAACTTTCTGACTTCGTCCTTGCTCATTCCTTGAGCTCTGTTCAAAGACACACCTTCCGCTTTCATAATACTAATTTCAGGATGGCGCCTCATGAACAAATTAAACCAGTGCTTGTCAGCTTGCCCTTTGTGGACGGAAAAAGGATATTTGATTCCCAGCTCTTGAGCCATTTTGAATGCCATGATTTTTACATAGTTTCTGGTCGGTGAAAAATCCAACTTCTTCTATTTTCTGAATATGCGTCAACAGCTTATTCTCCGCTTCATCGCCTAAACATGCAGGCTGGCCAATTGACTTTTTGTAGTTCGAACTGGCAATTCGCCTTGTTAGTGTTCTAGATAGAATGACAAAATTTCGAGAGGCTTCATCACACCTATTTTATTCTCCCTAACGGCATCGATGGCTCTTTTCAAATCGTCCTCTGTCCAACGGCCACGGACATCATTTTCCTCTCTTGTAAACTGTTCAAATTTCCTATAAAAGGAAATTTCATTGTGCTCTTTCTTCATTCTTACTTTTTAATCAATAACAAGTATGTACCAATTTATTCGCAATGAAATTGCGTAACTAGAAACAGACTTTTATGTATCCCATAATAATAATAATAATAATAATAATAATAATAATAATAATAATAATAATAAGGTAATAACAAAAATCCAATATCACCTACAATAACGTAAGAAATTATTACGAATTTATAATTTAATGGCTTGATTTTACTAGGCATATTAAATGACACTTCGATTAAAACTGTCAAAATTTGCAAGTGGTCTGAATAATTATGATGAATATTAACATTTTAATATGGATTATTTTAATATTTCAATTGCGTCAGTGATGGAATAATACTTTTAATAATAATATTCTCTCTAAAGTAAACTTTGTCATGTGGGGCATCTCTCCCTCAGCGAAGTGGGGCATCACTCCCTAACGTGGAGGGTGAGAAGCCCCAGCAAATAATTTATCTTCCAGGAAAGAATTAGCTTTGAAAAGGTCACTGGCATATAACTCGATTGTTCAACTAACATTTTAAGTGACAAAAGGTTTTAAGTAATCCCTTACCTCGTCTATAAGAAGGTTTCATCAAACTAGTAGAAAAATTTCTTCCAGGTAGATCAAATCCTCGTCTTCAACCTAACGGTATACTGTGGATATTTCGACATATAAAATACAATAGATAGTTCCCGTCGAACGTTCACACCAAACTGAACATACGGACAAGAAAGAATTTTTTTCATAACATTTCTTATGTCCTTATGAGAGGGTGGGGCGACTCTCCCTCTGGGGCGTCTCACCCGACCTTACCCTAAATGGTGCAAACAGGTGATAATCGCATGAGAATAAATCCGGAGTTTGTACAAAGATATTATAGCACTTCCCAGCCTAGTTCAGTAAGGGTATCTAACGTGTGAGAGTTTTACGCAATGAAGACGGGCATTGTCATGAAGGAGGATCATGCCTTTGAAGTTTAAAAAATATTCCACAACTTCTTTCTATTTGCCTTTCAAAAGACCGTGTTGCGCGTAGCTGCGTAGTCTACTGTACATACGGAATGAGTGATAGTTCCTATTCTCACGAAGAAAACATTTTCGCGAGTAATGTTTGAACCAGTACTCTTTCAGTGATGAAGTTAGGGAGCTACCGTACAGTAAGTAGCGAAATCCAGTTTCGTAACCAGCCATAACGGCTGACGCTTCATCGTACTGACCACATGTTACCTCCGCACTGGTTGGATGATAGTTTACTTCTTCCGAGTCTGAAGACTTAAGGCCAGCAGTCGGTTTCACAGGCTGTCATCCTGCGATTCTTTTCGGAAGGCTACTGTAGTAAACTAAATTCATTGTCTGTTAGTCTAAGGAAAAAATCTATCGATTAATTTAGACCATTCTGCGCCCGAACCCTAGAAAACCACAGCTATTACCTTTTCTCCCAGATTTCACTTTTATATTTTTTTGGTGATGACAGAGCTGAATGTTTTCGTTCCTTGATAGGAGTCTTAATTTAAAAAATCTACTAGCATACTTAAGTCTCATTGGTTGTCTTTTTTCATGTTCTTGTGTCCATTTTTTATATTATAAGCAACTATCTGTACTGTCTATGGTAACTGGGGCTTTACTCTGTTACAGACATATGAATAAATAAATAAATAAATAAATAAATAAATAGATAAATAAATAAGTTAGTAAATAAATAAATACGGTAATTCTAACTATAAATTTGTGATTTTCTTGGTTCCAGCGCAGGAAATTTCTGAGCACCCAATTTGCACACACTTCTGAGATCTTCAGATGTTAGTGAATTTGTTCGGAGATTCAAATGCTCATAGACCTATTCACTTTCTTCACCAATTCAGATATTCGTCGACGGTTTTTCCGAATAGAATTGAATCTTTCCTTCTTTGACAAAAAACGCGGAACATGCAGTAGCCTATGTGACATTTTAAAACTATAATGCACCCATTTGCATACTATGTAAATACTTTTAACACTTCCCTCTATGCTCAGCGCCCCTAAATTACGATCATTTGATCTTTGTTCGACCACATTTAAGGCGCTCAGCGCACAAATGGCCCAACCTATAAAATTTGCATAAGTTAGGGCCTATTAAGTTTACTGCTTTAAAGAGCTTCTAATGTTGTTCTCTTCAAAGTATAAATGGGCCTAATCATCATTTCCAATTTTTCCATGAGATTTCATCACAAGTTTCGTTTGTGTATAGCATTTCGCGCATTGTCATAAGGAGTTAAATTGGAAAGAATTTTTGGGTTGGGCCATTGTGCGTTCAACGCCTCATTTGGAGATACAAGCAAGCAAATAACCAATTTATCTTCATATCTTCCTGGATCCTGGAGTACAGTATACTATACTTCATACATACATTTAGTTCAAATTTGCCACTAGGTGAAATCATTATCGATCACTTATTTTCTGTGCTTGTCAAGCTCCTGACATCTTTAGGGATTTACAGGAAGCAAAAGAAGATCGATTCAATCACTGCAATGCGTGTTTAAACTATTTCTACATGAAAATGGCGACCAGCAACTCAATGCCAAGGCACAATAGGACATGCTTGCGAAGTACATAGTAAACATTATATTTTAAAGGCAAAAAAAATTATGATATACGACATAGATGTCCACTGTGAAATCAGTCTTATTATATGGCTGTGAGACATGGAAAACTAGTAAAATTATACAAAATGAACTGCAAAAATTTGTTAATAGATGCTTAGGAAGAATCTTAAAAATTAGATGGCCAGATATAATCACAAACTCAGAACTATGGAAGATAACAAATCAGAAAGAAATCACAACAGAAAAGGCGAAAGTGGAATTGGATAGGGCACACAATTAGGAAAGAAGATGAAGCAGTAGAAAGAATGGCTCTGGATTGAAACCTCCAGGGTAGTAGAACAAGAGGAAGGTCAAAAAATACATGGCAGAGAACAGTTTTGGAGGAAATTGCTATGGAGGGGAAAACATGAAGCGAAGTGAAGAAGTTGGCTACAAATAGGGTCCGATGGAGGCACTTTGTGAATGCCTTTGTGAAAGTCCTATGGTCCTCATGAGGAGATACAGGAGTTTGATTGATCGATTGATTCACATAGATGCCCAACTGTAACTCGTATGAGGTAACCCCTGGCGTAAGCAACCCGCAGCGCATATTCTTTAAGGTTGTTTTTCCTATTTTATTTTTTTTATTTTTTTTTTATTTTATTGGGTTATTTTACGACGCTGTATCAACATCTAGGTTATTTAACGTCTGAATGATATGAAGGTGATAATGCCGGTGAAATGAGCCCGGGGTCCAGCACCGAAAGTTACCCAGCATTTGCTCATATTGGGTTGAGGGAAAACCCTGGAAAAAACCTCAACCAGGTAACTTGTCCCGACCGGGATTCGAACCCGGGCCACCTGGTTTCGCGGCCAGACGCCCTGACCGTTACTCCACAGATGTGGACTCCTATTTTATATGGGAAGTTATTGACCTTAGCAGAGCATGCTTGATGTGCAATATCTCCTGATTCTATAGGCGTTTGGATATACGATGTATGTGGCATAAATGTAACCTGTAGAATTTTTTCAGCATTTTTCCTCATTTAAGTGACTTTTTTTTGAAGTGTAGAATTATATTGAACTTTAAAAAGAAAAACAAAAAATGTCTTCGGACTCATGAGGATAATAAGAATTCAAACTAAGATGTAAGAGAACTTAATATGTACTAAATAATATGATATCAATGAACTCAATGAGGCAATTTCTGTAGTTTAAAGCGTGAAGCAGTAATTAGGAGGGGGAGAGACCGATTTATTCGCGAAGTGATATCTCCATATTTCTATTACATGTATTCGCGGGGATGTTCTGGCGACTTCGTTAGAATTAGCTTCCTCACACAGGTGTTTCGTCACTTGTCAGCATCGGACAGATTTAGGGCCACCTTGAGCGGGGTTTTCGTATAGAGACTCGATGAAGCATAAAATTCTAAAGCCGGAGTCGGACTAGACCCGTGGGAAAGATACTGCCAAGCTTGGGTTTTCCAAAGAACGGGTATTCTTGTGAGATATACAAACTAATTAGATGTTATGGGAAATCCAAAGTTTAAATTTAGAGATGACATATTTCGCGCCCAATAAGAAGAGATCTTGGTCCCGCTTATGAGGTCACTTTGGACCAATAGGGAATAGATTTTAGGCCAGTTAGTGACGTAGTTTTTAACCAATAGAATAGTTAGTTTTAGCGTAGAATAGGTTTTTATAAATAAGGGTGACGGGGAGCGGAGATGACGACTACTATTCCGCTTCGTAGCGAAGATCAGAAAAACAAGATCTCATCGTGTCGGCGGCCCTACATACAGGGCAGAATAACTACTTCGTTTCGTGTCGACAGGATAACTACTTTTCTTCGTGTAGACGGCGCGACATCTTTTTTTTGTGTCGGCGGCCCAACTTAATAGTCTTTCTTCAGGCGAAGACTCGATAGATTGAACTTTGTCATCGGCGAGACTACTCGCCAATGTTTAGGAGCTTCGACCGTAGTGTACTGGGCAGAGTATTGAATTTATAGTATCGGATAGAGCTTATTCAGAGTTGCCATAGAGTCGATACAGAGGTGCGACCAACGATTGAATTATAAGTCAGCCGGAAATACATACTCTAGGGTTTACTAAGTGAATACGACAATAAACTTATAGTTTTGGAGTTTACACTGCCTTTTATATAAGTAGCCGGCTTGGTATTATTCCCGACATCATCCTATACCACAACTGTACCTCGGCTACCCTGAGTGAATCTCACGCAACACCGAGACGCACCCACCCTCAAATGGCGCCCAACGTGTGGTCACAATAACGACCACTTCACCCACAAATGGCGTCCAACGTGGGACCTCAATAACGACACCACCCACAAATGGCGCTTTCCAACGTGGGGCTCGAAGGAAGACAGCTGTTCCAGTGACCGGCCACGGGTGCGAACACAGCACCAAACAACGAGGAGGACCGGACGGAGCAGTTCAGCCCTGCATAGCCGAGGAACGACGCTGGAAGGCGGGAATAGAACCAAGTCATCGCGACATCACGGAGACCACCAGAGAAGGCCACACGGAGACCACCAGAGAAGGCGACTCGGAGAGGCTGTGGCAAGTATGAATAGAAGACGTATAAATGTGTATATATGTATATGATATTTTGGGGGAATAATTATAAAGTGTATATGTTTCAATTTCTGGTGTGATATTTCGGGTGTATATATATATATATATATGTATTTTTTTTGTGTGATATTTTGGGGGAAAGAGTGAAATAAGTG
This sequence comes from Periplaneta americana, assembly GCF_040183065.1. Classification (NCBI taxonomy): domain Eukaryota; kingdom Metazoa; phylum Arthropoda; class Insecta; order Blattodea; family Blattidae; genus Periplaneta; species Periplaneta americana. The sequence continues at coordinate 177,739,075 of NC_091118.1, read as the reverse complement.
TATTGCGTAATTTGTTGGAAGTGAGTCGAGTGCAAATACAGGCCTAGTTAGATTATTATTGGGAAAGCAAGCGTCGGATAGATGACAGAGTAGCATATAGATGATACTACGTAGCCATAGGAGTAAAGTAGTTAGGAAAATACGAGAAAGACGAGGAAATAGAAACAAGGGAACCATGGAGCAAAGGAAGGACGAGGAAATTATGGAAATCAGAGAGGAGGTCGAGAGTAACGCAGGACAGGAAATAGAGGGAGAGCGATCGGTGGAAAAGCAACAGAGGAGAGAAAGTGGCAAAGGGGAAATGACGCTAGAACAGTTGTGGGAGCAGATGAGACACTTCATGGAAAATAATTCAAGGGAAAGTAGAGAACAAATAAAACAAATGGAAACTAAATTAGACAACAACTCAAGAGAAAGTAGAGAACAAATAAAACAAATGGAAACTAAATTAGAAAATAACTCAAGGGAAAGTAGAGAGCAGATTCTGAGGGAAAGTCGAGAACAAATAAAACAAATGGAAAGTAAATTAGAAAATAACTCAAGGGAAAGTAGAGAGCAGATAAAACAAATGGAAAATAGATTGGGGGAAAGTTCGAAAGAGATTAGAGATCATATTGCAAAATTAGCGGAAAGAGGAAACAAGATGGAGGACAAAATAGAGAAGCTAGAGGGAAAATTAACCGAGAATGGGATCGGAATGGAGAACCAATTGAAGATAGCTATGGATAGGATGTCAGAAAGTATGAAGGATTTAGAAGTTAGAGTTAGAGATAGCGCTACGAAAGAGAATAGCGATCTAAAATCAGCTGTTGAGGAAACGATAGTGGAGAAGGTTCGGGAAATTCAGAATTCGGTGGAAGAGAAAATAGGTGAGATGGATCAGGAAGTGGACGGTCTCAAGCGAGCCATAAAGAATAAAGAAAGGGCGGATAACGAATGTTTGGAAGAATTAAGAAGTAAACTAAACTCAATAAACGACGTACTAAATGGGGGTAGTCCCGCAAATTTAAGCGGACATAGCAGCTCGGACCGTGCAGTTTCTAGACAAGAGGGCACAAGTGAGAGCCCGGCATCAGGTAGCAACATAAATGTAAGACATGTTAACAATAGTGTTGGTGAGGAATGTCAGACCTCACGGGATGATGTGCGTAGTGAGTTGATAAATGTAAACGACAAGGCATATTTAGGCCGTCCCCAGTACCCCACTCACATTTTGAATGAGATTGGTTACCCTATTTTTGATGAGGTTGAATTTTCAAACCCACATAACTACATAAGTGAGCTAGAAACGTACTTTAGAGTAAGAGGGGTGCCGGATGACTTAAAAATGACTGTCGTACGAAAGAGCCTAAAGAGCCGACCACTCAACTGGGCGCTAGTGGCCCTAGGGGATAATGTCACTTATGAGGAATTCCGAGAAAAATTTTCGGAGAGATACTGGGGACAAAGACAACAACAAAGAATTAGGAAGGAAATTAATCAGAGCAGGTTTGACGCGGGAAGAGGCGTCTCTATGATAGACTATTTTCTTGAACTTGTTAAGAAAGGGAAAAGCCTCAATCCGCCAATACCGGATTCAGAGCTGATCCAAACTGTGATTTCGCAGTATCCCGAGAACATCAGATATAATCTGATTGTAGCAGGGCCCCGAGACTTCGGGGAAACAATAGATCTATTGACTGCGCTGGACGGTTCGGACGCCACGCACTATGAATGTAGTGGCCAGGCAGATTATGAACATGGCAAAGGAAAGGGTTCAAGCCCCACCGACCAGAAAGCGGGGAAGGGGGCAAGTATAGCCTTTCCATCCCCAAGGACAGGAGCCCAAAATCAGAGTAGCTGGGGTGGGGACAGGAGCCCCAACAATGCATATAGTAGATACCATCATGGTCAGAACGGAGGGAAAAGTCCCAACAGGGAGAGAAGGAATGACCCGCCCTTTGGGGGTCCTTACAATAATAGTAGGAATAACCAGAGTAGTCATAACAGGATGAGGAACGATCGAGGAGGTGTTGGTCCCGTGCGTAGAGTTAACCACATACGATGGTACACGGGAAGACAAGAAAATGGAAATAATAGGCTTAGAACCCAACCACACTGGCTTAGGAACAGAAATTACAGACAGGGATTCTGGCAGCCTAATTTTAGCAGGGGACCGCAAAATCGAGGTGATTGGAGGAGACAGGAGCAGGAGAGAGATAGGCGAGGCGTCCTACAAGAAATGGCCTCACAAGGGTGCAATAGGCCACCTACACAGTGTAACGTGGGACGAAGCAGGAATAGAGACATGAACGGACGTCCGCAAAGTCCGGTCAGAATGAATATGGGCCGGGAGCCTATAAATTGTAGAAATAGAGACGAGGTAGCAGTGGAACCGACTGCATCGCACTCGGGAAACTGCTAGACAGAAGTCTCAAGGGTTCGGAGATTTCTGTAGCTAAGTGCAGTAAGCCACTGTCAAAAGAATCCACCAACGCGGTAAGCGTGAAGAGACAGAGCGAGATTACTAACCCAGAGTTAGAAAATAATGGGACTTATGTATTGCCTTATATAGATGCTAAAATATTTGGGATAAAGTGTTGTGTGTTGTTGGACTCGGGCTCCACAAATAATGTATGCAGCTTGGAATTTTTTCAAAAGGTTAGGGATTCAGGAATAAAACTGCAAACGTTACCGATATGTTCACTGTACTGTGCAGGCGCCCTAAGTAAGAAGAAGGAAAAGGTAAAATATCAAGTATGGTTCGAGTTAGAGTGCGGAGACGTGAAATTAAATGCTATTTTTCTTGTGATACAAAGGTTGACTACCGACATCATTATTGGAGTAGAAAGCTTTTATGAATGGCACGCGCTATTAGATTTCAGGGAAAACAGACTAGGGGTTACGGCAGGTAACGGCAGTGTAGGCCATGTCCCATTCAGTAGCAATAACGCTCGAGCTGAGTTAGATGAGAGAACCGCGGGAGAGATAGAATTACAGGAAGAGTTATTTTTTGTAGAGCACCTCAAAATTTGTAAGAATGTAATTATAGAGGTTAATCCGTGGGAAGGTAACGAGGTAACTAGGGGAGTGTGTCAAGTAGGCTGCGGAGAATGCGAATTGTGTATCGGCGAATTAGTCCATGCGAGACAAATAGGACGTAATCTCATTAGCGGTAGGGCCAGATATTGTAATGAGATTTCGCTTGGCGATCTTAGGCAGGTAGTCGCGTCTAACAATAGGAAGACAGATACTTTCGAAATAGTGAGAGATAAAGTTAACCAGGCACACGGCCTGAGTGAGAGTGAAAGAAAACGCTTAATGGATGTTGTAGGTAGCCATTTAAATGTCTTTTCAGACGCGCCGGGTCTGTGTAGAGTGTATACACACAAAATTAAGGTGGTAGGAATGGAGGAATTTCGGCATAAATGTAGACCCATCCCCCTATCTTTACGGGATCAGGCAGACGAAGTCATAAATGATATGTTAAAAGACGGAGTTATAGAAGTATCGGACTCGCCTTACGTAAATGCATTGTGCTGGGTTAGGAAGCCCAATGGAAGCTTAAGAGTAACGATCGATGCCCGACACGTTAACTCGTTTTCAGTTAAAGATAATTTCAGGACGGAGTCAGTGGACACTTTGTTAGGCCGTATCAGTGACTGTTCTATATTCACTAGTTTGGACTTGACCAGTTCGTATTGGCAGATTCCGCTGGACGAGGACTCGAGAAAATTCACAGCGTTCCTACATAACGGGAAAGTTTATCAGTATACCCGATGCCCATTCGGCATCGCGAGTTCTGGATCTGCGCTATTAAGAGCACTTGACATAATTTTTGGTGATTCGACGAAAGGTTTTCTGGCACAGTACATTGACGATTTTCTTATATATGGCAATAATGTGGATAGGCCTATTAGGGATATTGATTTTGTACTTACTAAATTGAGAGAGGCTGGTATGACAGTCAAGCTGGGGAAAACAGCATTTTTTAAAGTTGAGACAGTTTTCCTGGGTTACGTAATTTCGTCTGACGGAATTAGACCGGACCAAGAGAGAATTCAGAGCATTTCGAGGATCCCGCCGCCGCGGAACCGGAAACAGGTTCGTAGGTATCTAGGTATCCTACAATACCAGAATCGGTTTCTCGTCAATTATGCTAAGCATGTAGCCCCACTCAGAGCATTGTTGAAGAAGGATACACCCTTCAGGTGGGGGTCGGCAGAGCAGGAAGCATTCGATCGAACGAAACTGCTTTTTGCCGACTCAATTCTGTTGGAAAGGCCTAACGGCAGCCTACCTTTTCAGATTTATACGGATGCGTCTTCATACGGATATGGAGCAATTCTATGTCAGACCGATGAAGATAATAAGCGACATGTGATTGCCACAGCTTCTAGGGGACTGTCGCGTACCGAAAGCAACGCATCAATCACGGAACTTGAGATTTCTGCTGTGTACTTCGCACTACAGAAGTTCCGTCAGTATATCTTTAATAGGCAGATAATCATATTTACTGACCATGTAAGCCTAGCGTTTCTGAGTAGATGCAAATTGACGAACTCTAGAATATCCAGATATGTGCACGAGATTTTGGCTCATGATGTGACGATTAGACATATTCCGGGGGCAGACAATATCTTTGGTGATTGTCTCTCTCGTTTGAATTCCAAATCGGGGCTACCGGAAACTATCACCGCCCCCGCGTACGAAATTGCCGTGATGAAAATTGATTCCACGAGGAATGGAGCTCTGACGGGAAAATTTCGGAAAATTGCAGATTTGCAGCAGGAGGATTCCACGATAAGGGCCTTAATGGACAAAGCTAGAGAAATCTCACAGGTGAAAGACGAAGTGTATGGATTGCGCTCTGGTATCTTGTATAAATTGCATGGTAGGGATATCCAGAAGTGGAAGATATACATACCTGCGAGTATGGAGAATGAACTTATAAACAAATTTCACCTATCTATGTGTCACTCTGGGAGTGATAGGATCATTTTAACTATGTCAGAATCATTTTATATTAAGCAACTGTCAAAGAAGGTTAGAAGGGTAATATCTCGTTGCGAGGTCTGCCAGAGGGCGAAACCTCTAAATGTAAGGTATGACAATGTACCACAGGTCGTTATTAGGGGTAAAAAGAATGAACTTGTAGCAGTGGACGAACACGGTCCAATGCCCACATCGTCCTTCGGACACAGGTACACATTTGTTACGTACGATGTGTTCACAAAATTTGTAAAGATTTACCCTTTAAGAAATATCTCTAGTAAATTGTGTGCTGACAAGCTGGTTAGAGATTACATACCGACTTACGGTCCGGTAACAGCGGTGCTCAGTGACAATGTGTCGGTACATAAATCGAAAGTGTTTTGCAAAAGGCTGGAAGATGCGGGCGTGAAACTATACAATTGCCCCGCATACTTTCCCAGCGGTAATCCCTGCGAAAGAGCGCTAAGGGATATATCATTGTATCTCCGTATTCTGTGTCACCGAAACCATAAGGACTGGCTTAGGCAATGTGAGGTGATTGAGAGAGTCATGAACCACTCTATCAATCCAACGACCGGAATAGCTCCGATCAAACTGATGTTAGGGATCGATCCCGATCCCATGATAAAGAGTTTGCCGCAGGCAATACAGGAGGGTGAGCCTCCTAGTGATGAACTACTGTGTAAACTAGCTTTGGACCGAGTCAGGAAAAAGGCTGAGTATAGACTCGGTAAAGTTAAAAGATATCGCCACAAATGGGAGCCCACAACCGGCGATTTGGTATTGCTAAGGGACGTGAAGTTATCTTCCGCCCTTAGAGGACGTTACTCACGCATGGAGCTACTGTACAAGGGGCCCTACGAAATTAAGAGTAAATACGGAGACCATACTTTCGAATTGGTAGAAAGGGGAAAAAGTAAACCTGTTGGAAGGTACCACAAGCAACTCTTGCGGCCTTTCAAACAGGAGAGGCAAGGAGGCAGAAATGAGAAAGAGTAAGGATAGTTAGTATCACGCGTACAGCTAGGTGAACATGTACAGGGCGGCTGGTACAACCAAGCACGCAGAGTGTGTAACTGATCAATGAATAAACAATTGTAAATATGTGAATGAATGGGATTGTACATATGTAAATGTGAATATAAATTGTACAGTGTTGTGCTTATTGTGTGAGAGGTGTGTACATAGAAAGGCTTGTGAAGATATATGTAATATTTATTGTAATTGTTTGTAGTGACATTGTAATCTCACTGTATTGTAAATAATGTGTTACCGGCTGATCGCGCGGGGGAACTATGAGGCTAGTTATAGGCAGAAAGCGGGGACATCTCATAACATTGGAAACTCTTTCGGGAATTTCCAATGGTTATGTAGATGGGCATTTGAAGCAGTAATTAGGAGGGGGAGAGACCGATTTATTAGCGAAGTGATATCTCCATATTTCTATTACATGTATTCGCGGGGATGTTCTGGCGACTTCGTTAGAATTAGCTTCCTCACACAGGTGTTTCGTCACTTGTCAGCATCGGACAGATTTAGGGCCACCTTGAGCGGGGTTTTCGTATAGAGACTCGATGAAGCATAAAATTCTAAAGCCGGAGTCGGACTAGACCCGTGGGAAAGATACTGCCAAGCTTGGGTTTTCCAAAGAACGGGTATTCTTGTGAGATATACAAACTAATTAGATGTTATGGGAAATCCAAAGTTTAAATTTAGAGATGACATATTTCGCGCCCAATAAGAAGAGATCTTGGTCCCGCTTATGAGGTCACTTTGGACCAATAGGGAATAGATTTTAGGCCAGTTAGTGACGTAGTTTTTAACCAATAGAATAGTTAGTTTTAGCGTAGAATAGGTTTTTATAAATAAGGGTGACGGGGAGCGGAGATGACGACTACTATTCCGCTTCGTAGCGAAGATCAGAAAAACAAGATCTCATCGTGTCGGCGGCCCTACATACAGGGCAGAATAACTACTTCGTTTCGTGTCGACAGGATAACTACTTTTCTTCGTGTAGACGGCGCGACATCTTTTTTTTGTGTCGGCGGCCCAACTTAATAGTCTTTCTTCAGGCGAAGACTCGATAGATTGAACTTTGTCATCGGCGAGACTACTCGCCAATGTTTAGGAGCTTCGACCGTAGTGTACTGGGCAGAGTATTGAATTTATAGTATCGGATAGAGCTTATTCAGAGTTGCCATAGAGTCGATACAGAGGTGCGACCAACGATTGAATTATAAGTCAGCCGGAAATACATACTCTAGGGTTTACTAAGTGAATACGACAATAAACTTATAGTTTTGGAGTTTACACTGCCTTTTATATAAGTAGCCGGCTTGGTATTATTCCCGACATCATCCTATACCACAACTGTACCTCGGCTACCCTGAGTGAATCTCACGCAACACCGAGACGCACCCACCCTCAAATGGCGCCCAACGTGTGGTCACAATAACGACCACTTCACCCACAAATGGCGTCCAACGTGGGACCACAACAACGATTCCACCCCCAAGCGCCAATAAGGAACAAGTTCTTCCAGTGGTGTTAGTATCTATGCATGACCAAGGAAGCGGTCATTACTATTATAGAAGTCAGCCTCGTTCCGGTTTTCAGTTTCTATTCCACATTGCGCTAAAAGGTATACGTGGTCTACAAGTTTTCGTGATTATCTCAGTCGTGAAGTGCCGAGGAAGCGGCTCTGTTCCACTTCGAGGTGCAGTACCAGTCTGGGATTCAATGTTCGGTGCACTCGCCACAAAAATGTCGGGCAACTGAATTTTCCCCATACGCTGCACGTTTCATCCGAGGTTTACCGGGGATTCTACAGCATATTTGCGGTCTTTCTTTGTTCCCCTGTTCGAGAAGTGGGTTGTTGTTTCTTTATTTACGATTTATTTGAAACCGCAGATGCTAGATGCTATTCAGAGTCCTTGAGGTGATACTGTCAAAGTAGAATGAAAACTGCACTGAAAACTACTTGGAGGAAACCTGTTCCATCGCAGCAGCTTTGTCCACCCAGTGGCGGCTGATTGACTGAGGCAAGTGAGGCCGGGCCTCAGTCACTTGGCTTAACTGAAATCAAATTTTTTGTTTTTATATAAGGTATTAGTTATTTGAATGAAGCATATATTGCTGTAGAAGCATTTGAAAACTCTGTGATGTATATAGACCTGCTTTGCAGTAAAATTTGTTCCTGAGGCCAGGATCGCTCGTGCCGGGTCTGGTTCCTGCATTTCCTGTATTTTCGCGGGCTTTGAGTGTGCGCTTAAAACGTTGTAGCTGAGGCACAATTCGTCTGGCCTCGTGGCCTGGTCGGGTTTCAGTCCTCCCATCCATGGGCCGGCCTCAAGGGTAGAGTGGGGTGGGAATAGCAATGGTGACTTGTCTTCCTAAATAGGCCATAAATACCACAAATTCCAGCTCTTTGGCAGGCAGAGACCCACACTGTTCTCTCCCCTTATGTCTTAGTTTATGACGTAAGCGAGGGTGTTTTACTATTGTACTTCGTAGTACAGCAGTGAATCTGGGCCAATGTTGTTATGTATTTCGGGAAAATATAAACAGAAACAAATGCGAGAAATAATGCTGGTGTAGTTAATTCATTGTTGGAGTGTCCTTTTTCGAGAAGAAATATTATTGAAAGAAAAGAAGTTATAAATAGAGAGCCTATCGAGATACCTACGACATCGCTGACAATTTTTCTGACATAATCTTGAAACGCGAGTTTCTACTGCATCCTGGTATGGGCAACATAACTGGTTAAGTGGTAATGTGGTGCAAAAGAAACTTCTCTGTTGGCCTTGTTTGTTGCTGTCAAGGGAAAAAATAAAAAGAAAAGAAAGAACGGGGATTTTCAACACATAATATGGGTTGCTTCATCACACTGAAACAATCACTGAAACTCACAGCATAACGGCTTATTTGGCGAGTCAAATTATTATTTTTCATTAATGGTAATAATAGACTAATCATAATAATAATAATAATAATAATAATAATAATACAGTAATAATGATATTAATAATATAATAGCAATAATAATTAATATCATAAATAAAGACTTCCTTTCGGAGGCACTTAAACTAGTTGCATCTGGCTTCACCGAGGATTTCGATCACCGGCCGCTATTGTGACCAACATGATGATTATGATTACTGTAACACACAGTCTGACTGAAAAGTTGACGATGATGCTAATGCATTGGCGATATGCGGTAGTAATATTTTTCCACTGCAGCGATTATTCGGGATAAACATTTAACGTTGACGAGAAATGGCCAATAAATTTTGCCTGTAGTCCTCTATCAGAGATAGGGGTTCTTCTACATGCCGAAAATCTATAACATGGAACCTGCAGCTTTACTTTCCTCCCGAAGGAAGCCATGCTAGGAATATTATTGCCCTTTAAAAACTATCGCGCTCGGCCGGGATTGAACCGGCAAACCTGTGACCCAGTGGCTAACATGATAATCATCAGACCACCGAGGAATACTTCATGATGGTATATATGACGTAACAATGACAATGTGAGGATAGGCAATGAGATGAATGACAATGAAATAGTGATTGCAACGAGATGCTGATGGTGACGGTGAAGCTACAGAAGGTGAAAGTGACGAAGAGATGTCTATGAGACATCGATGACAGTAACACGTCTAAGGTAATGCAATAACAACATTGATGAAAATGAAACGTTAGTGGCAATGGGATGTCAATAGCAATGAGACGTTGATATTGATATAACGATTACTATGAAAACTCAAAGGCAATAGGACGTCAATGACAATACATAACAATGAAAAAACGATAACAGTCAAAGGTAATGGAAATGGAATGTCAGTAGTAATGAGAATTGATATCAGTAACACTATGACATTGCATTGTATTGTATTTATTAACATTCCATGGTATTCATACATGCTTACAGCAAGAATATGGAACAAGTCAAAAAACTTAATACTATTATAAAGTCTTAATTTATAGTCACAGTCTAGATGAAAGATATACAGACGAGATTTACAATATAGTCTACTAGTACAACACAAAGTTTTAGTATCAATTTCATGAAGTGTTATTGAATGTCATGAATTCACCTACACCTACAGAATAGAATGCGTGAGAAATTAGGTACTTCTTTAATTTGGCCCTAAATAATTTTATGTTTTGAGTTTCATTTTTTATATAGATAGGGAGGCTATTAAAAAATTTTACTGCCATATAACGCACTCCTTTTTGATAGCACGATAGACTTGCCGATGGAGTGTGAAAGTCATTTTTTGACGTGTATTTACGCTATGAACTGTTGAATTAGTTACAAATTTTTCACGATTACATACGAGGAAGATTATTAATGAAAAGATATACTGACAAGCCATGGGCATTATTTGTAGTTTTTTAAAATAGTCCTACACGATTCCCTAGATTTGGCACCTACTATTATTCTAATTACTCTTTTTTGTTATAGAAATATACTGTTACTATCTGTGGAATTTCCCCAGAATATTATTCCAAAACTCATTACAGAGTGGAAGTATGCTAAGTATATTGTTTTTAAAGTATTTATATTTACAATCTTTTGCATAGATCTAATAGCAAAACAAGCTGAATTTAGTTTGGGGGTAATTTCTTTAATATGATTTTTCCAATTTAACACGTCGATTTTTAAGCCAAGAAATTTGGTTGTTGTTTCTAATAGGGATCTATTGTTAATTATTGCGCTAGAAATTTGCGAGGTTGAATTTGGACAGGATTTAAATTTAATTATGAAACGATGACGAAACGTCAATGGCAATGAGACATCGATGACAAAATAAGTCGAAGGCAATGAGGAAACGTTGATAGAATGATGGCAGTGAAACATCAATAGCAATGGGATGTCAACAGCAATGAGACATGGAAATTGTTCATTTTAATAGGTTTATTTTACGACGCTTTATCAACTGCTATGGTTATCTATCGTTCGAGTGATATGAAGGTGACAATGCCAACGAAAGGAGTGCAAGGTTCAGCGCCAAAAGTTACCCAGCATTTTCTCTTCTTAATGGTTGAGAGAACAATCACACAGGTAACTTGTCCCAACCAAGCTTTTGAACCCGGGCCCACTCGTTTCGCGGCCAGACATGCTAACCGTTACTTCACAGCAGTAGACGATATCGATATAATGATGCCAATGAAACGTCAGTAACAATGAGATAATGATATAGGCTACCGATTATAATGAAACGCCAGTGGCAATGACACAAAATTGATAGAACGATGATAATGGAATGTCAATGGCAATGAGACGTCGATTACAATGGAACATAAAAGTAGGGGAGTAGTGGGTACAGTGAGACACAAAATATTAAGACATATGTATGCAAGTGATAATTCAAGTATTTTTAAAATCAAGTGCAATAGAGAACATTAAAGACATTAAAACATGGAGTATAATAATATATAAACAAAAATGATAAAGGACATAATATACAATACGTCTTTGTCAAAAAAATGCAAATGTCTCACTGTTCCCATTCAGGAGGGTACAGTGAGACACCACAGTATCTATTAACGGACATTGAAATAATGTACATTTATTTCAAAAGAAAGGAAAGCATGCTGTCTCTTTACCTTGACATTTTCTGTAGGCTTATTTAGAATCACTTTGAGGGCTGACTTCAAAACCATTTAAAACATCTGGAACATTTGGAAAAGTGAATTTTTCATGATATTTCAAACTTTTGCGAAAAAATGAAATGAATTTTTGGCGACAACAAAGCTTATAATTATAAGAATTTAATGTAATTCTTTATTATTTTTTAACATTTTCTTAAATTTTGTAAATAATTTTTTATTTATGAAACCATTAAAATGTAATGTATCCATTATTTTAAGCTACAGTTCCTAAATTGGTTACTAGTACGTTCATTTTTAATGTTAATTACTGGTAAATTTAATATAATTACAGTTTGGTTTTGCAAATCATTGGTACATGGGAACAGTGAGACGTCTCAGTGTACCCTTCAATGGCATGTCTCACTGTTCCCTTTACGCATAGTTCATTTAAAAATGACGCCATCACTTCAAAATTAAAACTAGAAAGACGAAATTTTGCCAAACATAATCTGAAATACCATAGTATTAGGTAACAAAACATTCATATTTAAGCTATATCTCATTTGTATATCCAATATAACCTTCATTAAACACAAGCCAAAATTTTACTTCTAGAGTGAAAAATTACGAATTATTTTTTCATCACTCACCTTTATAACTAGAATCAAATCGAGTATGAAAATACTGTTACTTTGCTCATGCAACATACAACTCCACTGTTACCAACATCTCAACATCAAAATTTACTATCTAGTAAAAAATGTCTCACTGTTTTTCCTGTCTTACTGTACCCACTTCTCCCCTAATGGAAAGTCGATGCCAATGAGACGACAGTGATTCAATAGAATGATGTCAATGGCAATGGGATGTCAATAGGAATGAGTCCTCGTTATCAATGATACGACACTGATACAACGATGACAACGAAACATCTATGAGTAAGAGAAGGCGATAACATAAGGCGAAGGTAAAGAGACTGCGATGACAAAGACTATGCCAATGAGCCAACGATACTAATGAGATGGCGATGCCAATGAGACAATAATATTGATACAACAATGAAATGTTAATGACAGTGGGATGTGGATGACAATGAGTCGACCTGAGTAGCGTAGTCGGTATAGCGCTGGTCTTCTGTTCTCGAGGTTGCGGGTTCGATCCCGGTCCAGGTCGATGGCATTGAAGAGTGCTTAAATGCGACAGGTTCATGTCAGTAGATTTTCTGGCATGTAAAAAACTCCTGCGGGACAAAATTCCGATACACCGGCGACGCTTATAGCCTATAACCTTTGCAGTTGCGAGCATCGTTAAATAAACCATAATTTAATTTTTTTTAAGACAATGAGACGGCTCTGACTCTAACTGCGACACTAGAGGCAAAGTTGACTACTATAATATTATGATCGTAATGAAAACGAGAAAGATGTGCTGGTGAAATACGATTGGTTGAAGGATAAAATCAGTTGTACAAAGGCTTAGGCCTACTTCAGTGACATTTTCTACTATGAATTTCACCTAGAGATGGCAGATATTTCACAAACCGATATTTTGTCACAGATAAACCTGTGACTGATGACGCGAAATATCTGTGACAAAATATCGCTATCGAAATCTGCTCCGTATTCAGCACTCTGTGACTGATATTTTCTCCTCTACGTCGTAGGTTTGCGCGTGCGCATGATACAGTAACAGCAATCGGGGGGGTAGTTTCTCCATCTTATTATAAATGATGTAGTTACTACACGATTTAAATAACAACACCATTGGTTACCAGTACTTAATCTTGTGTAAAATCCTGTCTGAACAACTGTTTTGTTTTGTAATTATTTTCCGATGTTTTTCCGAATACTTATGTTTCATTAATTTTTATTCTATGACTCAATATTATAATGTTAATGCACGACTTAAAATAATTTATCCATTATATTATATACAATAAAAAGATCAATTTTTAAAACGATTAGGATAATCATATAACCTCAATTTCTCCATGCCCAACTACATTTAAAAATGATCAACTTGTTCAATACCTACAATATAACCTCTTTAACATTTGACATGTTACTGTTCAGTTAGGTGAGAATTTATTTGTTAATGGTACATGTACATATTTTCTTTGTTGAATTTTCCCATATAAATCACTGATGAGTGGTTTGTATAGATAAATCGTATTCATATTTCACTGCTCTTCAATATTTCCTGGTAATTTTTATCGGTGTGACAAAATATCGGTGTAATTCATACCATATTGTGCTTAGGTATCGATATAGAATATCGGTGTGACAAAATCACCGATAAAAGTCACAGATATTTGTCACAGTCACAGTTCTCACAGATACTTGAAAGTATCGTTTAAGCTCATCTCTAATTTCACCAGATCTGTCGAGAATTTGAAGTCAGAAGTCACAACACAACCAATCCTCCCTCACCTGAGCCATATGGAAGAATAACGGAAAACATGTGATTTCCGCGCTACTATCAAATTACTCTAAAGGAAAAGGAAAATAATTAGACCGGACAATGGAGACTTAGGTATGAATGAAACGAATTCGTTACTACTCTAAATAATACGGGTTTGTGGGCATAACAGAGCCTGGCGAAGCGTGTCTATCAGCACCCTCATTCCTGTAACACTAACAATGCTGGTACTTGCACTACCTTGACACAAAAATCGAGTCAGCTGATAACTCAGTTATGCAAAGTTCAATATCACTTTCCTTCAGTCTGTCTCTTTTTATGCATGAACAAGAATTTAACGTGGGTCGCGACTCGAAACCGTGTCTGAATGGAAGTCGATTATGAATTATGACTATAGGATGGTATGTTGGTTTTACGCCTGAGATGACTCGAGTATTTCGTGTGGGTCTTCCCATGACTACTTCCAGATTTATTTTTAGTTCGTCAGTTCATAATCATCCCATCAAAGCTGAATAACAACTGAAATTGAACGCCTTGTTAAATACAATTGCTACGAAGCATGATCAAACGAAACCCGTTTGTTACGCCTCAAAGGTCTGCTGACCTCGAAGTATTATCACATGGTATGTGACGTAATAGTCGCTTTGCGTAGAATAATCGAGAATAGTTCGGTGTTATGAGCAGGAAATATATAGATGTCACGCTCCTACGTCTATTAACATGGCTAGTGTTATTCTAAATCCATCCAAAAGTTATTAGCGGACGGGAATTCAATTCTTGACAGCAGAAGAGACTGAGCCACCCATCTTACAGTCCAGATTTGCCACTATGTGACAATAATGCTCTAAAGGGGCACCGATTCAGCATAGATGATAAGGCCGCAATGTTGAAATGTTCAAGAAGCAGATAAGGTATTTTTCTCTAACCCAGAGGTCTCCAAAAAGCGTATCGTCATTCGTGCTCTCGATGCTGCCCGCCGAACACAGTGTGCTGTAAGGCTAGAGAAGGGGAAGAGACTCGTACCTCAACAGATGGAAGCGATCAGTTGGGTATCGCGGCAACAGTCTGCTTATGTTTACAAATAATAACATCAAAAGAATAAGAACGATCATACGTTTGTATATTATTTTGACATATATGAAACTGGAGCCCCGTCTGTTGCTATTGACACATGCCACTGCAAATTCAACCTCTTCTGTTCTATGGTGCCTTTCAGTGCCTGGAAAATATCTTCTCCAGTTGTATTTTGTAATGACATCTAGAAGACATTCAGACACAGTATAATGTTCATTAACTCCTCGGATGAAAATGGCTAGGTGAGCTTTGTCATTTCTATCTGTGCTTTCGTCCAATGCAAGTGAGTAAGCTACAAGCTGGTTAATTGTGGTTTCGACTTCAGATTCAATTACATTTACAATCTTGAAATTCCTTCTCTGAACTGTAATTGGAAACAATTTAATTTTATATATTTTGATGTACCGAAGTACATATGATATTTCCATGCAGATATTCTGCGTCATCATATGATGAAAGAGTGATGGAACGGAGAAAAATTCTCTCCGGCGCCGGGATTTGAACCCGGGTTTTCAGATCTACGTGCTGATGCTTTATCCACTAAGCCACGCCGGATACAACCCCGACGCCGGTTAGAATCGTCTCAGATTAAGCTCCACCTCTTGGGTTCCCTCTAGTGGCCGCCCTCTGCACTACGTCATAGATGTCTATGAACGTAGGACCGAAGTCCATACATGTGTTGAGGTGCACTCGAGTGAGTGACTGGTTGGCCGGGATCCGACGGTATAGGCGCCGTCTTAAATCACAAAGTGATTTATTACGCATATCATATATATTTTGATGTACCGAAGTACATATGATATTTCCATGCAGATATTCTGCGTCATCATATGATGAAAGAGTGATGGAACGGAGAAAAATTCTCTCCGGCACAGTATTTTAGTAACGTTCTGTATGCACGATTTTACAAATGATACTTCTGTAAAGGGCTTCATTGATTTTCCAATATTCCAAGCTAGAACATAGCTAGCAAGAAGCTTTTTTTTTTTTTTTTTTTTTTTTTTTTTTTTTTTTTTTTTTTTTTTAAGACTGAGGACACGTGTGTGATTTGTGTTTGTATTTTCTTGTTTTATATTTATCAAAATATTTGTAGGCCTACGCATTTCACCTAAAATTAAACGCAAAACTATATGTTTGTCATGCGGAACTGAGGGTAAACGTATTGTAATATATTAAATATTATGTATAGCCAACAGTTATGCAGATAGTCCCAAAATTATTTTCACATGTCCAACATGCCTGTAATTGTATGATATCCTTTGTGAAGAATCGAGTATTGTCGTCGCATGTTGAATTTTAACACACCTTTAAGAATTTTCGAACAAATTAAGCATTTCACATTCTCCCCACTAACACACAAAAAAAAATTATCTTCCTATTCATCCATGAATGTACTACGTCCATGATTAGAAGACATTGTGAAACGGTGGAGCACTCCGAATAACATAACAATAATGGCAGTCCGCCACTGCTCTTCGTTTGCGCATAAACATTGAGTACAGTACAGGTGGAGATGGGTGAGGCGGAGAGAGCTCATTACGTACTGGCTTCGGTTCCGTTCAGGGGCTTACTCGGGAGTACGCTTTTGGAGACGTCTGCTCTAACCGTTTCCTCACTCAATGGGATGCCTGAAAATATTCTGTAGAGCACCCTTTATTCCTGTTTAATTTCTGCACGCTTTTACGGAATAGCCTTGCAGATCAATTTAGATTTCTTAAGATTAACTTTAAATACATTGACGAATAACAAATTACTAGTACGAACATGATAACCAGCATTTTAAGTATGCCAGTCAATAGCATGGATTCTAATGTACAGAGAGTCACAGTCCCTATAAAATGGAAAGGGATATGCTGCCACGCGCAACGGATGTATACCCAGAGCTGACCGTCGCCCGCAACTGATGCAGTCATATTACCTAAGAAATTATCTTGCGCGCAACTGATGAAACCCAAAAGAATTTGTAAACAGTGGCCATTAATCCTTTAAGAGAGAGGTATCGTCTCTCTTGTAGTCATGTAGCTGGGGCCTATTCCACAAAAGAAATGGTGTTTTACATTACAAGTTATTGGAGAGAGCTGTTATGAAGTATGGAGTTGTATATTTATTTATTCATTCTAATAAAGGCCATGAGGCCTTCTCTCAAACACTACCAGAAGTGAAATATACATTGAAACAATAGGAATAGCAAAAGTAGTAAAATTAATGGTAATACTTAAATATAAAATCGTTATCATCCACATTAAGGAGCTTGCATATAATGAAATATTAACTAAACATGATACATAATTAAGTGATTACAATTCATATCCTAATTTTACTTTATTATAGGCCTAAATGACAATTTATACAAACACATAGAATAACCTATAAAAATCAGCTAACACTCACGAATCAGTTCCATGTAAAAGTAAGTAATTCTTAATTTTTAATTTAAATTGATTAACTGTTCGGCAATCCCTGGCATGACGAGGTAAGGAGTTCCATAGGCGACAAACTGACACGGTGAAAGGTAATGAATAGAAAGAGGTACGGTGACGAGGAATCTGTTCCACGAAAGAATTAGTGTCTTGTAGGTACAGTTACCCTTAAAAGGAATGAGACGACTCTTGGTCGTCGGAAGTTAAAGTTCTACAGCGCGGTTCACTCGATATCGACGTAACGATACGTAACATGACAAATGCAACAAGAATTGTTACAAGGACCACAACAAGGACAAGGACCAGAATAAGGATCACGAAGAAGACAGCCATTTAAGGCAGTGATTTCACAACATAGCTCGGGTCACAAAATATCATTGCTTCTCTGTACCGAATGGCAAATGCCTGCTATGGGATCTACATTCAAGACTGCTGCTGTCACTGTCTTGTCTCGGTAGCTCATATACTAGCGTGTCGGTTCCACTGCTTAACTGAAACGTCTCGTGTTCGATCCCAGGTAAAGCTTTTTTTTTTATTCAGATGTAATTAATTTTTTCAGAGTTCCTCGACTGTCTAATTTGTCGAAAAATATGAATAATTTATGCCCAATTTCTGGGTCTTACAAGTGGGTGAACCACGTCAAAAAATAAATATTACTTGGAAGTTAAAAGTATTCTTCCTCAAACAAAAATCATAAGAAACAAAAAGAGACCTGTTAACTTAAAATCTTGTCCACATGCCATCAGCTTCTATTACAGCTCTAAGTCAGTCCGGCATGGATGTCACGAGATTGTGGAATAAGTTCTAACCTCCGGCGAGATCTTCCCAGGTGTCAACAACTTGATCCCACAATTCGTCTCGATTTCGAGGGCGTCGGTGGGCATAGGTGGCTATCCTTCTCTTTTTAAATTCCGCCCATAAATTTCCGATGACATTCAAATCAGGTGACTTCGGAGGCCAATTAATGATTTCGATCTCGGGTGTCCTTTGAAACCATCTTTGAATGCTTGCGGCATAGTGCACGGGATGGTTATCCTGCTGGAACAGCAATGTTCCTTCGGGAAAACGTTCTAGGGGCGGAAGGAAGGAATATATTTTCCAGAATGTGCTCGTAAGTTCCCGCATTAACCCGGCCATTGATGCGTTCTATAACGCCAGGTCTATCGTAAGACATCCACCCCCAACACGATATGCTAAAGCGCCCCGATCTTTCACGTCGGTGCACATAGCGCCGATCATGTCCAAGACCATCTTCACGATAGACACGGACAGGACCTTCGTAATCACTCGAGATGGTTGTTTCGTCGGAGAAAATTGACATAGCCTAAGGACTCTAAACCTTTGCAAAAGTTTGTCTGTGTGGCTTAGGAATATTTTTTAATTTCATTTTAATTGTTAGTTTTTAATATATATGCATTTACATTGTATATGTGTGTGTGTGTGTATAAATGCATTCATTAGATTAACGTTTATAATATTATAATTTGTAATTTTGTATTGTCTATGATCATTAACACTTAATCTGAGGACTTTGCAAAACTCTATTTCAACGTTACTTAGCTATTTCAACGTTATTTAGACAAAAAAATCGTTGATGTAGATTAAGAATCGAACTCGCTCTCTTCTACACAACACGCAGAAGTCTTAGCGTCTGAGCTATTGCAACGACCCGAAAGCTTTCATTTCTGTGCGGAGTGTCAATCTTGTCATGAAGGTCCATTGTCGATTTAACTACACGATTTATGTATATATTTATTTTTTATTTACTTAATATCATATTTTTTGCAGTTTTTGAATTGAATTTCGGAACGATGCTAGTAACAAACCAAATAGCCTGAATCTAAGTAACTCAATATTCGTTATCTTGTGTATCAGTGCTCTGGTCTCTGATCATGCGCAGTGTTTTACATCTGAGACTTAGGAATATTCAATCGTCTCATTCTTTTCCAGGGAAACTGTACATTACCAGTGAACTGCTAGAAATTATCATAAACATACTACGTCATAACACTCATAACATGAAACAGCTGTTTATCTTCGTATTCCATTCATCGAATTAGGTTATGTTTGTCTCCTTAATCGTAATCTAATGAATTTTAAGGTAGATTATGCAGCAAAGATTCGTAGCACTGTAATATTTCTATGAATTTCGCAATCCTTCATTGCTATTTATTTTAATTTACTTCTTTGATAATCCGAAATTAATTCATTATTATTATTATTATTATTATTATTATTTTCATCATCATCATCATCATCATGTTCTTCCGCGATCCCCGCATAATTATTCTCTGCAATAATTTCGCATATTAGCCAATAGATATCACTAATAAAGACCTTCACCCACCAAACTTAATTGCTACGAAATTGCAAACATTGCGAAATTGTTATTAAAATAGTACCAAAGGAGACAAAATTGTTTCTTTTGAAGAAAATAGTAGCTGTTAGAGAGCATATTTATCAAAATATATCTTAAATCATGAAATAAACACATTCAATTAACAATGTATTAGTCTCCTTACATTGGCAGAGAATACTGATAATTCACTAGTAAGTACTTTCGTGCAACACAATCATGAAAACTCACTGGTAATTTGTAAGTATGGAGTAGTAAAGTACAACTGTAGGAAATCATTCTAGTATTTCTACCACCTACAGTACTAGATAATTTACTTATTATGCACAAGACTATATCTTTATGGAATAGGCCTTAATTGGAAAATGTAAAACAAAATTTAAATCTCAACAATTTTAATCAACTATTTGCCGGTATCAACTACGAGGTTACGATGTCTAAATTTCATGAGAAAATGTCTTCATATTGCTGATCCAAGCACGCGACTGCGGTAACTGAGATAGTATTCTGTACAGCCCTAAGGAATGTTCATATGCAGTCAGATGTAGCAGGTGTGAATGCACAAAAGAGACTTACTCTTAGATAAGGTGTAACAGAGCGTCATTAAAACGGGGATAGCAGAGAAATAACACTATGAAACAATACAATGCAGCTCGGGCGGGTAAATACCATTCAGACAGGCGACAGAGAAGCCGTGACGACAGAAGCATTGTGTCACCTCAGCATGCGACGCGAGTGCAAAAGTGAAACTGTTTATTTCTACTTTTAAATTCAAAAGCATAGAAACGCGTTTTTATTACAACAGCACTTTTCCTACAGCTTATCCATTAGTCAACAAGGTACACGCAAAAAGAATATGCGATAATCATATACACCCACGAAGACAAACTACTTTCGATAACTGGTTCATTACAGACAAAAGACAATAGACAAGCGTGTAATCATTTCAATTAGAGAAACTGTGGATGTGGAGTTGGAGTTGGGAGAGACTGAATAGAAAGTATTAACTTCAATTCATTTCCCCCAGTGTTGTTTACAAAGAAAAACAAACAGTGCCATATTAAATGCTACATACTTATCTCATTATTGTGTTAAGTTCATAGGTGCTGAATAGTTTATGAGAAAAAGCTGTGGGGTACGCAGATACTGCTAAATCATTTTTAACATCAGGGAATACTGAAAAAGTCGAATTTTATTGTAAACCAGTAATCTATACTAATAATAAATCTGTAGCCGAAATTTTTCTGGTAATTTTCGATTTCCCAAAAATAATTGGTCCATAATTAACCACTCCGAAACCGAAAATCGCTTTTTTTGAAATTTTTGTTTGTATGTCTGTCTGTCTGTATGTTTGTTACCTTTTCACGCGATAATGGCTGAACGGATTTCGATGAAAATTGGAATATAAATTAAGTTCGATAATTTAGATTTTAGGCTATATGGCATTCAAAATACTTTATTTAAAAGGGGGGTTAAAAGGGGGCCTGAATTAAATAAATAGAAATATCTCGCTTATTATTGATTTTTGTGAAAAATGTTACATAACAAACGTTTCTATAAAAATAATTTGCGATAAGTTTTATTCCTTGAAAAATTTTGATAGGACTGATATTTAATGAGATAAATGGGTTTTAAAATTAAAATAACTGCCATCTAAGGCCGTGTAATGAATTAAAAAACAAATGACTTCGTCTATAAGGGGCCTTGGACAGCAACAATCGAAAGCTATGAAAGATAGCCTACAGAGAATGTTTCTGTGTTTGTATGAAGTAATATCGGAAGCTAAATTAACCGATTTGTATAATTAATTATTATTTCACCACTGGAAAGTGTAGTTTATCTAGATAGACATAATGCTATAATGTTATTACAATAACTTCTGTTAATATAATATAATATAATATAATATAATATGTAATATTATATAATATAATTTAAGTTATTTGAAGGGTTCAGTACCATAGTGGGCCAAGTGCCATTTACTGAATACGTAGAAAACAAGGGTTAAAATTAAGTTATTACCATAATTCAATGGAAACCTATAACAAGTAAAATAAAATATACTAAAATATATAAATCTAAATGATGTCAATCTGCATTAAACTATGGTTGCATGTAATAAAAATTAAGAAACATGTTAAAGGAATTGTCATTGCACCAAATGAGTGTCTCTGGACCAAAATGATCGCATTTGAATTATTTGGATGCAATTTAAATTAAGTAACATATTAAACGATTTATCCTTCTATCAAACACGAATGTTCCCTGGATCAAATGTCCTATTTTAATTATGTAATTACTTTATATATATTTCTAACGGGTGCAGCGGAGCGCACGGGTACGGCTAGTGATACATACATGGCAAGGAATTCGTAAATTGCTTGACGCGGCCGCTTCCTAGCGGGCAAATGCAATCCGCAACATACATTAGTTGAAAATAAATGAAATCTGAATAGCATCGCATATTTATTAAATTATTACATTCAAGATATTACTAGTGGCTTAAGTATTGAACGCTGCATTTATTTTGTTGTGCTGGTTACGATATTTTTTTTTGTCGATATGAGGGTGTGGCCATACAAATATTTTAGTGTGATGAACGTTCGGTTTCTGATACTTTGTTAAGTTTATAAATGATGAAAATGCTGGAAGGGTTGCTCCTTAGACATAGGCATTCCGTCGTCTTCCATGGCTAGCATTAAGTAAATTGCTCTGAATTAGTTTTGTAGCAATTAACATAATAAAATAACAGCTTGTTTTGAATAATTTGTATCTGCATTTGAATTGTTCAGTACGAAAACAATGCATGAGACCCAGCTTTCATTATATCGAAGTTCGTTCAAATATGGTTTTAGAAAACAGAATATTGGAGAGAGTACCAAATTTTAATTTTATTGACTGCAAAATTTCATATGGAGCCGAAATAGATATAAATAGCAAAATAAATTAATTTAACCATAACTGGTACATTAGGACGAAGCCTAAAGAATAACGTAATATCACAGTCTAATATATACAGTTACGAAGCTTGAGTTGTGAGGGTGCTAGGAACAATGGACTGTGCCGGTACTATTTTGCATTGTCTGTAATGAGGAGATAGTAGCGATCCTAGTGGTTAGCAACTATCTATGGATGCATATATACTACGTATTGAGCTTCGTGACTGTATATACTAGACTGTGGTAATATCAGAAACAATTAAAATTGTAAACAACATGGCAGTTCCAACTATGGCTTATGGCTTAGAAACATGCATATTGAACAAACATCTGTAACAATATAATTAAGGCGGCTGAGATGAGACATCTCAGATCTATAGCGGGCTACACCAAATACGGTAAGACAAGAAATTAGTTTTCGACAAATATCTTAATGTTGAAGGGATAAATGAAGCAATTAAAAATACAGAAAGAACTGGAAAGAACACCTGAACATAGGCCTAATGTTTTTTTTTTATTTTAGTAGGTTATTTTACGACGCTTTATCAACAGCTTAGGTTATTTAATGTCTGAATGAGATGAAGGTGATAATGCCAGTGAAATGAGTCCGGGGTCCAACACCGAAAGTTACCCAGCATTTGCTCATATTGGGTTGAGGGAAAATCCCGGAAAAAACCTCAACCAGGTAACTTGCCCCGACCGGGAATCGAACCCGGGCCACCTGCTTTTGCGGCCAGACGCGCTAACCGTTACTCCACAGGTGTCGACGGCCTAATGTTAATAGCATAATATCCAAAGCAGCATGGGCCGATCCACAAAAGAAAATGAATCCAGAAAGACCTATGAGAAGCAATCTGGAGCAGGAACAGAGTGAAACCCAAAGCGTGATAAAGAAGAAGTAAAATATTCTGCAATAATTTAAATTATAAAATTTTTTCATTCAGACATAGCTTTCCATCCACTGACGGGTCCTTTACTGCAAATCCAGCATTCTCCAATCTGCTATTTTACGCTTTTCTCTTCGTCTTTGCAAACAATCCACAGGGCCTATATCTTAATGTTGTCTATCATCTGATATGTTCTTCTGTCCCGATCTATTTTTCCGTTCACTGTTCCTTCCTGTGCATCCTTCAATAGGCAGTTTCTTCTTAGCCAGTGACCCAGCCATTTTTTTCTCTTCCTGGTCCGTTTAAGCATTAGTTTTTATTTATTCACTTTTTCCAACACAGCTTCACTTCTTATTCTGTACGTCCATTTCACACACTCCTCCATATACTCATTTGAAATGTGTGTATTCGTTTCTCTTCATTTCGTCGTAATGTCCATGTTTGTGCCCCATACAATGTAACACTCCACACAAAGCACTTCACAAAACTTTTCCTTGGTTCTTTTTCCATAGGTCCGCAAAGATGCTCCTTTTTCTATTAAGAAGCTTCATTTGTCATTGCTATCCTCCTTTTGGCTTCCCGGTAGCATCTTATATTACTACTTATAATATGTAGTACACCCCAAGTAGTTGAAGCTGTTTACTTGTTCCACTGCCTCATTTCGAATTGGCACGTTTACTTCCCCCCCCCCCCTATAACCATGATCTTTGTCTTGTTTGGATTTTATCTTCATTTCATACTACCCATAGCTGTCATTTAGTTCAACGAGAAGAGCAGACATTATAGCCATCGATCGCCGGAATCAAAGAAGCCTCATTCTTGACCCCACTGTCCGTTTTGAGAAGGATGATCAACAAGCCAACAACGTTAACAATGAAAAGAAGTCTATTTATAACCCATGTATCCCTCACTTCAGTGAGAGATACAAAATGGATATTAATACATTGGAAGTGAAAGGACTTCTTTCTGGCGCTAGGGGAACTTCATTTAAGTTAACCAAAACCATTCTCCTTTCTGTTAAATTTTCTAATGAGGACATTAACAAAAATTTGTCTAATGGTATTGAGAAATTCATTATCCATTTTACACAATCACTTGTATAATACTATGTATTTTTTTTTACTTCATTTAATTACTCTTCAATGTATTTTCATCTCATGTTTCTCCGAAATCAAATTGTTCTTTATTTTTAAATGTATCATTGTTCCGTATTCTCTCCGCAATCATATTGTATTTTTAATTTAACCTCTGCTTTGTATTCTGGAGCCTGGTGGTCAGCCGTAGATGTCGGCCAGATGTCCCAAATTGTGGAATTTGTGTGTATCCTTCAGTATCACTTCTCTTCTACTAACAACACCTTATGATTAAAAACTCCTCCGCCTACTATCGTATCTCCTATGTATGTTCTGAAAATAAAATAATAATACTAATAATAATAATAATAATAATAATAATAATAATAATAATATCTATATTATATCCATAGATAAAAAGTCGACCGGCAACTATATCATCAGTACATGAAAAGAACACGTCTACTTAGACAGCTTCTGTATTATACAGGGACATCATTTTATTTTTACTCGCATTTTTATTGTACCTGTATTTGTGAATGTACTTCACTCCAACCCCTTCACTAATGTCCTTGCTCCCGTCAGACACACAAACTTACGACCGCTGTTGCATTCGAAGTCTTCAAGCAGTGAAGTAAACACTGCAGTGTATAGTGTGTTTCATAAATATGGTTGCGTTTTCTATAGAAGAAAGAACCCATATTAATAATATCGTACTAAAAATTATATTCAAGAAACGATAAATTCAATTTCAGAGAATATGCTTCAAAATGTTTTTAATAATATGCGTAAAGAATTGAAGCCTGCATTGTAATGAACGGCAACCATTTTCAGCAACTTGTTTAAAAATTCAGATTAGCTTATTTTGAATTGAGGTGGCTAGAAGCAAAGGAATGCTAGTGGCATTTGTAATAACATGAGTTAAGTGCATCCAGTGTAAGCAAAAGTATCTAAAATTTTAGTGGCAAAGGGATATTTTAATCGCATCACACATTAAAATTTAAATAAAAATTTCACCGATTTTACGAAAGCTTAAATATTTAAACCCCATTTTCTCAAATGTCACTTAAGTGCACTTACAGCCCTTTACTTATGAGCCCCTCAATTTAAATGCACTCTCTATATTGTATGTTAACACCAATAATTAATTATGCTAAATAAAGTAGACAATACATAACGAACATATCCGCCTGAAAAGTTGAGTTTTTGGAAAAAAAATATGCTACTACTCTACTGTATTTTGATAAATTCCGTAAAAGTGATCATCAAACTGAAAATCGTAATATCGTATTTCCCTACAACATAAATGGATACACTACTTTTCTCTCCTCCTATACCTAGTAGAATGATTTGTTTACATATTGCACTAGTAACATCAAACTCCTGTAATGGAAGGGGGGCAACAGTGTTTCCGAGTATAGCCAGGTTAATGTTAAAAATGTTGGTAAAAATAAAGTGATGTCCCTGTATTAAGGATTGAAGTATCCCTTAGGGGAACCTCAAATCGCTGCCACGAGACCGTAATAGTGTGTGTACATGTCAGGTCTAATGTGTGCCCGGAAGATGATGGAAAATAACAGCTATAATGGCTTTCTTCCTAAGAAAGTGAAGCCGGGGATTCCATGTTGTAGACAAACTGCACATTAATCTCACATTTCGAGTAATCGATTTTGACGAAAATGTTGGACGCTTAACAGCCATGAGCTGTGTTACAGATAGACCAGCCAGTATCGCTACGGGTTATGTTTACTGTTACTGATCGAATGGTAGCATGGGGTATTTGCGAAAGTCGGCGCGCACTCCGTTAGAGAACCGGCTTCCTGTACCCAGAGAGGGCTGACCTGCGAAAAAAAGAACACGGCGAGCTGCATAGAACGGGCGGGCGTACTGCGTATCAGGAAACTGGTGGCCAACATCCGCGGCGAGGCAGTGCCTGTTGGCAAGGAAGTGATAGTTTTATGCCGGGCCACATACCGGCATTGCTGTGGAGAAACGCCAGCACGAGAAACGAAGACTTGTAACTGGCAGTTTGTCGTATCTTTCAAACCGATCGACAGTGAATTCGGAAACGATGAGATACAGTTTGAGACGGAGAAACATCAACGATAGAATGAACATCGAAGGCAAAATCAGAGAAAACCTGACCATAACCACTTAATAATAATAATAATAATAATAATAATAATAATAATAATAATAAAAAGGGGTTGTTGGACAATAACTTCATTTAGGTCAAAATTACATAAATTCTTACTTAACAGATTAATTGCTGATTAATATTTGTTACTTATAATGAAACTAACATCTGTCCATTCTTATTATTATCATTAATTTTTCTAAATAGATTTACAAAACCTCTAATGGCAATTGCATTAATTTTCTCATTATAGAAATATATTTTATATATACATTTTTTTCTCCCTGTAACATAGTTCTAGTAAGCTTATATTAAATTAATTTTCATCATTTTACTAGCTATCTCAAATCTTAAATTTATTATAATTGATTGAATTAAATTAGCTCATAAATTAAGTTAAAACTTTACCTTATAGGTTTATCTAAATTTAAATAAATATGTAGTCTACTAGTCCTTAAATCTCAACTGAAGAATATAGCTGGAGAACCTTTCAAGTGTAGTGTAAATATTTGTAATTTAAATATGTATTGTATTGATTAAGGCTGGTTGAGTGGAAGAGAAGGCCTTATGGCCTTAACTCTGCCAGCGAAAATAAAACATTATTATTATTATTATTATTATTATTATTATTATTAAAATATCAATCAATCGTTTATTAATGTCATGAGTCATGAGCAGACAGTGTATGCGGGATGACTTAAGGAAAAGTGAAGTTGTTTTGTATCGGAGTATATGACACGTGCCGCGTCGTCCGTCTTTTGTGTACCTGGTGAGTACAGCAGCGTACAGAATGAAGGAACCCCGGTCAGTTCATTGTAATATTGCAACGCAATGTGTGCAGTTGTGTTATCCTGCTCAAGTATTTAGTACGCGTTGAATAGTGTTGTGTGTTTTCCCCAACCGTAAGGTGAATGCCAGGTAATCTATGGCGAATCCTCGGCCTCATCTCGCATCACCAATCTCATCGACGCTAAATAACCTAGTACTTGATACAGCGTCGTTAAATAACCAACTAAAAAATAGTGTTGTGCTCATCCATTCATAATGTCGAAGACAAAACGTTCAATTCGCTCAGAGATACGAAGTGCAATTAAATATGGGACTGACATTTTATGTATTAACAAAGACAATATCGTGTGTAATGTATGTAAAATTGAAATAAAAACCAGAACAACTCAGGCTTTAGAGAAACATTGCAACAGTACATCGCACAGGAAATGCATTGAAATGAAATCTGAGAAACCATCTACTACATCATCATCTTCATCTTCATCTTCATCTTCATCTTCATCATTCAGTTGTGCTGGTCTAAACGAAACGTTTTGCAAAGACATGTGCAACATGATGCTCAGTGCAAATATTCCTCGAAAGAAATTGAGTGATCCCCATTTTAGAGGTTTTCTTCAGAAATTCTCTCGATACAAAAACTGTTTAAGCGATAGGCGAAGACTATTCAGCTTCGACAACTTACGAGAATATATCGTCGTTTACTGCAACGCTAGTATTTCATTTTTCCTTTTCCTTCTGACTGTACGGAGATACAGTAGCATGTTGACGTCGTCTGATTACGTTTAAAACCTGTTGAGCTAATGGTCTGAACGAAAAAATGTAACATACAGTAAATGTGCACCTACATTCAACGATAAGTCATCCAGCAACAGTTTGTTGTAAAATATATAAAATACACTAAATTTCAAGAGATATAAAATAATATTTGACATTAAAATATAAAAACAGATGAATACAACAATACAAATGAAGTACAATATTGGTAATAAAAACAATAACAAATACTAATAATAATCGTAATAATACAGAGCAATCCAGCTTATAAATTTAGAATACATTTTACAGTGATGTCAAGAAATTCACTAATACTATAGAATGGATGGTTGATTAACCAGTTATACAAAACAGATTTAAATTGTATATAACTTGCATCATGTGCCTTTTGTAGTAACTTATTAAACAATGTTATAGCAAAGAGAAAGTGGAGGAAAAACAGGAGCAAGGAAAAAAATAGGAAGAGCACGATCAAGACGAGAAAGAAAAGGAAGTGGAGGAAAAACAGGAGCTAGGGAGAAAGAGGAAGATCAAGAGGAGAAAGAAAACTAAG
This sequence comes from Periplaneta americana, assembly GCF_040183065.1. Taxonomy (NCBI): domain Eukaryota; kingdom Metazoa; phylum Arthropoda; class Insecta; order Blattodea; family Blattidae; genus Periplaneta; species Periplaneta americana. Next base: position 177,710,085 of record NC_091118.1, on the reverse strand, counting down.
TGGAGGAAAAACAGGAGCAAGGGAAAAAGAGAAAGGACAGCAAAATCAAGAGGAGGAGAAAGAATAGTATTAAGAAGGTCAGGACGAAGAAAATCATGAGAAAGAGGTAGGGGAACATGAGGAAGAGCAAGAGGAGAAGAAAAAATATGGCGGAAAGAGGATGAGTTGGATGAGGAAGTGGAGAAGAATAAGGTGTAAGAGAAAGGAGAAAGGCAGAAAGAGGTTCTTGCACTTATTTCTCGTTTTTTCGATTGAATTGCATGCCATCTAGTCCTGGCCTGCATATAATTATGTTCCTTCTGAAGATTATCCCGCAATTATCTTTACGATTCAGGCACAATCGATATTAAAGAGCAGTCTGTGGAAACCGGCCGTGGTTTTAATAAACCGGAAACCGGGCCGAACCGGCTCCCACACTTGCTTCCTGCTCCCCCTCTTTATTTGTGGTACGACCAACTGTACTTCATGTTCACTTGAGGTCGTGGGTTCAGTTTTGAACACAGGTAAATGATTCCTTTCTTTTCGATCATGTCTGAAATGCCGCAAATTGAATGTGGTAGACCGTTTCCTTGTCAATGTGAAGAACTACTGACACCCATAGGCCTACATGACTGAAATATTCCGAGATCGGCCAAGTGATTCAGCAGCTGTGACATACATATTTCTTTGAGAGAAGTCACGTATCTATGGATTATTTTCCTAAAACCAATAAAACACAATCGTTATTTCTGTACCAGATCCACAATAATTTAATTATGCCGTTGTTTAATATGACCGTGATTCTGCTTGCTAGCAGTCGGATATGAAAACAAAATTAAATTCGAATGCTAGTGAAGTATAGTATTAGTCACGATTGTGACTCAAACTGCACACAACGCAGAATAATCATGAATATGTTAAAAGAAGAAAATGTTACTACACTGAACACTACATGTGGCCCAGCAATAAGAACGCCCTTGTCCTCTTTTCTAATATAAGGCAGAGGCAGGCAAAATGTAAGGAGCAATTGATGCAGCCTGCATGACAACAAAATGGCAAGGTGGGGAGAACAAGAAATACATAACTGATGTCTACCGTTGGTTGGGGGGTAGCCTGAGTTCACGGCGATGACAGTTTGTTTTGTGTCACAACACACATTTTTTCCGCCTATGATTTAAAGTAACTTCAAATTAAGAAGATCCTGGTTCGATTCAAGGAAAAGAAGGACTAATTTCTCGAAACAGAATTCAGGTGTGGGTACCTTGCTTGTGTTTGTTCTACATTGTCAACACTGCGAAGCCAGAGAATGAAACTGAACGAAGACCCAACCTAAAGGTAGATTTATTATTATTATTATTATTATTATTATTATTATCATCATCATTTCCCTGTCCTTTCGAAAATATGTACACACCTATAATACAAAGCAACAATATATCCAAATTTAGAGTAAACAAATCAATGCATAATTATGAAGTTATATCTTATAAGGTAGGCCTATTCACGCAGTAAATGTCCTAAAGTATTATTTCATTTAGACAGGAATGCTTTTCAGAAACTAATTTCTGTTTGGCTGATTGACTGATCTTTTTATCACAGTGATAACTAGACTTCGTGGGATTGCCACGAGAACCGTAAGGTTTACTATGCACGCAGTATAGACTGTACGAGAAGAAGGCGTGGAAAGGATAGAGTATGCCTCTAATGTAAACACTGAACAGTATACTCCGGTTACAATAAAACCTGTATCCTGCATTCAAGAAATATAATGAATGATCATTGAAGTAGGAAATGTCTAAACATATAAATACACAATTATTTTGTAGAGAGATATATTAACTCTTAAAATTTAATGTAATATTTTCACATCATCCTTGAATATGTGCATTGCAGATAAGAGTTGCGTGTGTTTTGAGCGACTGCAAAGTGAACCTCCTCCGATGGTCACTCAAACAGTTTTTATATTGGGAAAATATACATTCAACATCACACGATGTAATACGTACATATTTGAAGGACGGAAAGTCACTACTTTTTAGTACACCAACTTCAGATATCTTGTTGTGACCTGATGGTACATCATTTATAATACGTAGTTGTGAATAGGCAGAATTTTTAGCAATAATGTTTCTCAACTTACATTTCACTTTTTCTGAAATTAGTGAATTGTTATTTTGGATAACGGTTTGTGATACTTTATCCACTATATTAAGGGCTTCTGAGAGTTCTAGTTTAGACGATCGTAACAGGGTGATGCTTTTGGATACGATTTTAAAATTAGAATCAATGAACAGAATATCTTCCAATAGCTGTTCAGAAGACAACGATTTTACAGCTGCAACAGAGGAACTGTCTGTGCTATCCAATGCATCAATTACTGCCATTATTTTGCCGTAATGTTCTGCATAATAATTAACAGCATCCAACAACGTTCCCCAACGGGTCAAGACTGGCTCCGGGGGTAAGGGTATTCCAGGGGCAATTATTTGGAACAGCACTCTCGTTGTAGCATGTTTGGTTGAATTCTTGTCTGCACTGAACAAATGTTATGCTTTGACTATTCCAACCACAGTAGTGCAAAAACAAGTGCTTACTTATGTATACATTAGCTGTAGCTGCTCTATTTGGACCGGACACAACTCTTACCATGAACTGCTTATACTACGAGACCGGGAGGTCGTCCACCTCCTCTATACTACCGTACATCGGCAACCTGATTGCATGCTGCGTGTGGCAATTCAACGAAGTCTAGTGATAACTTTTAAGTCTCGGTGATTTTTTGTTATAGTTAATTCTACGAAGTAAAATACAGGTGTATGAGCACTTAACTACAAGGAAAAAATAAACATTATTGCGTTCACATATTTATGAATAATAATAATAATAATAATAAAGAATAACATGAAAATAATTATGTATCCTGATTATGTTGGTACATCAACCAATAACTTCTGCCAGTCTTCTTCCTAAGGAAGCAAAAATGTTATATAGTGGAAAAACTGCCGGCTGATTCTAATTAACACTAATGTTAGATTTTATAAATTAAAAATTAAAAATTTAACACTTAAAGAAATCAAATTTCGAATTTTATGATACTTTTAATGTTCGAATTTAGCATTTTTTAAACGTTTTTGAATGGAACATTTCTTTAAGGAAAGTTTCATAGTAGAAATTCAATGCCATCAGTATGTTAACAGGTGCATTTCCAGTTAAAACCCTTGAAAATAATAAATAACTAGAGGAATAGACCTATATAAAATTACACTGACATTGTGAACATTAAGAAACATGCCAATATTTATGGTGAGATTTTATCCTGACCAATCTTATTACTCAATCACAAACACCTGCCATATACAACTTCTTTGTGAGCGAACACTGGACCTAAACGATGAATTGTGAGCGAGGAAAAAAGTTCAGTGCAGAAGAAGATATAAAATGATAGATAACATTAAGATACATGGCTGGTATGCGAAGACGAAGAGGGCTGAAAAGAGGAATTTGGAGAAAGCTGGGTTTGCAGTGAAGGACCTGCCCTTTGGCAAAATACCTATGAATGAATGAATGAAACCTATCGAGTTAACGTAAAAAATATGAACACAAAGAAAATGTCTTTACATGCTCACTCACATTTGTATTTATAAGTTATATTTATTTAAATTTTGTTCTTTGCTGCTTTCAAAATTGGCATAAACGGAACAAAAATATGTTTGGCAGGTATCCGAGATAATGTTTCAAATTCCGGGACAATCCCTCATAAATCTACAAGCGTGCCAACTAGCATCGTGCATTACAGGCGCTATGTTCGGTTCAAGTTTTGTCGAGTATGGTGAAGTTCGATATTCGCCTATGTTCGCTCTGCAGGAGGAGGCCTGTCTTGTTTGTTCCACCTTGTTTTTATTTTTTATTTTAGTAGGTTATTTTACGACGCTTTATCAACATCTAAGGTTATTTAGTGTCTGAAAGAGATGAAGGTGATAATGCCGGTGAAATGAGTCCGGGGTCCAACACCGAAAATTACCCAGCATTTTCTCATATTTGGTTGAGGGAAAACCCCGGAAAAACCCTCAATCAGGTAACTTGCCCCTACCGGGAACCTAACCCGGGCCACCTGGTTTCCCGGCCAGACGCGCTAACCGTTACTTCCACCTTGTTATAAAAATATTCGTTGTCCTTCACTCTCACCACTTTATGTTTTAACTGCTTATGGATTTCAGCACAGATCTTGCGGTTAATTTTTCATATGAAATACGACGAAGTTTTTAATATCTTGGTTGTCTCTCTCACGTTCAAACATTTGCAGGACAATAGTGGCAACTCTATTTCCACGAAGTCCCGATTCGACGACACTGGACAACAGCGTGTTGGGATCATCAATGAGACAGTGGTTGAAAATCTCTACAGAACTATAATGAACTATGACAGCGTTTCTCAAACTTCTTTGGAGTGGGGATCACTTTTTTAAGTCAGAACAGTTCCGCGAACCACCTTACTCTTGTTCCCTCCGAAAGTAAATTTATAATTTTTGTAGAATATTTTAATACCAAAATACTTATTTTTAAATTAGAATTTATTTATATTATTATTAGCTAATTAAGTTAATGTTAATAGAAGAAAATTCATTTTCGTTTTTTTTAATAATTCAAGGCTATTAGAGTTTGGATAATCTTTGACTTATTAAGTAAAAAAATAAATAAATGTTGGTACTCACATTAATGAGATGAATGAGCCTGTCGATTCTTACACAGTTGTTGTAGACCTATATTTGAATGACTAGATATTTCTTTAATGGCACTAGAATCATTGATATTAATATCTTCACACACAGCTTCTGAACTACTAGCAGTGCCTAAATGAAGCTTATCATCACGTTCCTTTCTTTTCAAAGATCCGGATCGAAGTTTTTCAGTATTTATAATGGGCACTATTTTACAGAGACATATGCAACTACTAGCGTGTACTACATAAGAAAGATTTAAAGTCGTAAATACATAAAAAGGTTCGGTACTTTGGTCCTCTGTAATGAATTCGGGTGGTCCCTGGCTGGGTTACAGGTGCAACACCAGAAGTGGAGGAAAAAGATGGCGAGAAACACCACGTTCATAGTGCTTTAAATCCCTCTTTTGTTGCTGAGAGTACAGTGGGAAGTCGATAGACGGGTAGGGTAACAAATTTCATAAAATGTCGGTACTGGGAAAAAAAAAGTGACAGCGATTGCCATGTGTAATTTCCAATCTTTGAAATTTTCAGCTGTAATGTAATACGCAATTCGTTTGAATTTTATTTTTTCTTCTGTATTTTTTGAAGGGCCACAATGGCAGACCTCGAGGACCACAGGTGGTCCGCGGAACATAGTTTGAGAAACGCTGAACTATGACATGCTGTGAGAACAACCTTCGCAACCGTAACACAAGCGATGTTACGAAACATGTCGCAAAGGACCTGGCAACGTAGCCAACACTGTAGTAAAAGCAATAGAGCCCGCAGACTTATTAGATCAATAGGTATACGGGGTAAGGTGACTTACGCCCCACTCTGCACATCACATCCTTTTGGAAGTGACACATAGATGCATTTCCTTGACGAAAATCGAATCCGGGTCAGCCTTAACATCTGGATTGTTGCTCGTATTTAGATGCCCATTACACCCAGGCCTCAAATTTCAACAGCAAATAGTGGCATGTCGTTCACCGCAAACAGCTCTGCTAATTATTTTATTTCGTCACTGAGTACGCTAATGAGGACTGTGGGAAGACTCGCTGGTCTCATAAAACTTACGAAAGAACAGACGTTGTGCTGTGGACTACAATTCGGATGCAACACATTTAACAATCAGTTATACGAACAAATGTCATTCTGCTGCCAGAAACTGTATGAAGAGGAAGCGGCGCGCTGCCATTGTTCTGGATTGCTATGGTCTGGCGAACTGCAACGTAAATATTGTTCAACAGGGCAACTACCTACATATGGCATTCTTCCAGCATTTCTCCTCCCAAAAACTGAGCACAGAGTATAATAGTGATGGGGAGACCATGGCTTTATGTGCAAAAGTAAATGCTTCAATATAGACGAAAACTTACTATAGAATATGCACCATAAATATATAAATAATACTGTAAAAATGAAAATTTGTTAGTTTCTAAGATGAAAGTAGTAAATCAAATAATCTTCTAGCTATTCCTACGTTAAGTTCTAAAATATTTAAATATCAGTTTAAAAAATAGGAGGATCAAGTAGAGGTCAAGGAGGAGGCAGAGGAAATAGAGGCTAAGGAGGAGGCGCAGGAGGAAGTAGAGGCTAAGGAGGAGGCGGAGAGGGAAGTAGGAACTAAGGAGGAAGTTGAGTAGAAATAAAGGCTAAAGAGGAGGCGGAGGAAGTAGAGGCTAAGGAGGACGCGGAGGAGGAAATAGAAGCTAAGGAGGAGTCGGAGGAGTAGATGTTAAGGAGGGCGTGAATGAGTAGAGGGGAAAGTAGAGCCTAAGGAGGAGGCGCAAGAGAAAGAAGGGACTAAGAAAGAGGCGGAGGAGGAAGTAGAGGCTAATGAGGAGGCGGAGGGGAAAGTAGAGGCGAAGGAAAAGGCGGAGGAGAAAGTAGAGGCTAAGGAGGAGGCGAAGGAGGAAGTAGAGGCTAATGACGAGGCGGGGGAGAAAGTAGAGGCTAAGGAGAAAGTAGAGGCTAAGGAGGAGGCGAAGGAGGGAGCTGAAGCTAAGGAGGAGGCGGAGGAGAAAGTAAAGGCTAAGGAGGAGGTGGAGGAGAAATTAGAGGCTAAGGAGGAAGCAGAGGCTAAGGAGGAAACGGAGGAGAAAGTAGGGGTTAAGGAGGAGGGGAAGGAGGAAGCAGAGGCTAAAGAGGAGGCGGAGGAGAAAGTAGAGGCTAAAGAGGAGGCGATGGAGGAAGTAAAGGCTAAGGAGGAGGCGGAGGAGAAAGTAGAGGCTAAAGAGGAGGCGATGGAGGAAGTAGAGGCTAAGGAGGAGGCGGAGAAAGAAATAGAGGCTAAGGAGGCGGAGAAGGAAGTAGAGAATAAGGAGGAAGCGGAGGAGAAAGTATAGGCAAAAGAGGATGCGGAAGAGGAAGCAGAGGCTAAGACTGAAGCGAAGGAAGTAGAGGTTAAGAAGGAGACGGAGGAGAAAGTTGAGGCTAAGAAGAAGGCGTAGGAGGAAGTAGAGGTTAAAGAGGAGGAAAAGTAGAGGCTGAGGAGGAGGCGAAGGAGGAAGTAGAGGCTAAGAAGGAGACGGAGGAGAAAGTTGAGGCTAAGAAGAAGGCGGAGGAGGAAGTAGAGGTTAAAGAGGAGGAAAAGTAGAGGCTCAGGAGGAGGCGAAGGAGGAAGTAGAGGCTAAGAAGGAGGCGGAGGAAATAGAGGCTAAGGAGGAGACGGAGGAGGAAGTGGAGGTTAAAGAGGAGGAAAAGTAGAGGCTGAGGAGGTGGAGGAGGAAGTAGAGGCTAAGAAGGAGGCGGAGGAAATAGAGGCTAAGGAGGAGACGGAGGAGGAAGTGGAGGTTAAAGAGGAGGAAAAGTAGAGGCGGAGGAGGAAGTAGAGGCTAAGAAGGAGGCGGAGGAAATAGAGGCTAAGAAGGAGACGGAGGAGGAAGTGGAGGTTGAAGAGGAGGAAAAGTAGAGGCGGAGGAGGAAGTAGAGGCTAAGAAGGAGGCGGAGGAAATAGAGGCTAAGGAGGAGACGGAGGTTAAAGAGGAGGAAAAGTAGAGGCGGAGGAGGAAGTAGAGGCTAAGAAGGAGGCGGAGGAAATAGAGGCTAAGGAGGAGACGGAGGAGGAAGTGGAGGTTAAAGAGGAGGAAAAGTAGAGGCTGAGGAGGAGGCGGAGGAGGAAGTAGAGGCTAAGGAGGAGGAGGAAATAGAGGCTAAGGAGGAGACGGAGGAGGAAGTGGAAGCTGAGGATGAGGATGAGGCGGAGGAGGAAGTCGAAGATAAATGTCTACATATTGTAGCGTAAAATAGTTTTCATTACCGTCACTTTTGAACTACAGTCTTCGCTCGGTGTCTAGAGATAGGGCCTACTCATAGCAATGTAGCGACAGTAGAGCAAGTGTAATGCCAAAGGAGAATTACTTGAGAGACGGAAGTATCTGCAGAACAACTCCCAGTCCGTTTGTCTACAATAAATCTCACGGTATCTACCAGGGATACGATCTCAGTTCTTTTGCAAGAAGTCATCAGAACTATTAGTGTTGCCTGATTTCGTATCACATGTGTTCTTCTAGGTACCATTCCAAATAGTAATTTGACACTTTGAACCACCATCTTGTACAGATGGCCATTTTAATAGTTTAAAAACTTCGAACGTGTTCTGAGCACCATTAATGTTGACTGTTGTCTCTTTTCAATATTACTTGAATGTCCGATGTCTAAACCAGCTGTCATTATCACCTTAGATGATCTTTTCCCCTAAACTATTTTCCTCACATGTAATACGCACCCTATATTTTTAATCCACAACTTATGGGGAAAAGTGTTTCCATTACGCGAGTAAATATGGTAATTATGGTACAATAAAATAAACTGCATAGATAGAAAGCTCTTTATTTACTCTTACATTTGCATATTATTCTTCTAAGTTGTTGCACCTTAACCTGTTGTACGCTTTCATCTTAGCACACTGTCACAGATAAACGTCATTCAGCGTTCAAATTGAAGGACAACGGAGAGCTGTGTTAAGCACTTATTCTCGGAACGAGTGATTTTTCACATGTTGATTATCGCAGATTTCCTTGTAAGCTTTATACTACCGTTTTATAATGCAGTTTAGAGACGCTTTAATTGATGCTACGTTACAATCGGTAATAAAACTTGATCATTTATACCCACATTGAGGTATTAACGAACTAGTGCGAAGGAATGGGATATTTTTTATGAACAAAAAAAGTTTATACCTACTTCAGAGTCAACCTGTAGCTGAATGATTAGTGATATAATTTCGTCTTCCTTGAAACTGATCACAGCGCACCTATTCCTGCACACACACATCTGTTGTATTGAACTACCTATTCGGCGCTATTCACACGGTGTCATGTGTTTCATTTGTGGAACCTGTTTTATCAGCGATGCGTCATGCTCATTTCAGCTCACAGTCACAGATGTTCCACCTGATAACCCTCTCGATGAAGGACTTTCGAAACACGTTCAACAAAATACGTGAAATGAAGAGAGAATTCTGCAACATTGTACATTTTCACTTTTTAGCTTATATTTAGACTTTAGCAATGCTAAGATGAGAAATACTTTTAAGTCGCTCATACCTACAATTCGATGTGCGTGCGAAGCAGCAGAACTGGACGTAAATAACCATTTTCGAGCATAATATTTTAAGAAATAATTTTGGAGCGGTCCAAGCTTCATTAATATCTAAAAGGAGACAGCCATTTTAATTTATTGAAGATAAGGACACGGTTTTCAAATCTGAATACGACTCGGAGCGGACATATTACCAGCGCTGCGGATGAAAGAAAATTACAAATATTTAAAGAATCGTCAACAAAAAAGAAATGGTCACGCATCTCTCCCGCTATAGTTACAATTTATAAAATAACTTGCACATTTTCAAAATTACTAACTGGAAAACAGGCTGCAAAGATAGAATTGCTCGAAACTACGTTGTGAACTCCACAGTCAAGAGGTTTTACAGCAGCAACAACAGCGATAATAATAATAATAATAATAATAATAATAATAATAATAATAATAATAATAATAATAATAATAATAATAATAATATTATCATCATCGTCCTTGCAGGTATTAGGCCTAGTGGCCTGTTACGGTGTCCGTCCATCTTTTCAGGGGGCGTCCCAAAGATCGTCTTCCATGTGGTATTTAGCGGAGAATTTGTCTTGGGAGTCTGGAACGGTCCATTCTATTGACATGATTAAGCCATTTTTGTCTATAGTGGTTGAGATGTTCATAAATAGGTGTAATTTTCAATTCTTTTGTAATTAGTTCATTCCTTTTGTGGTCAAGCAAGCTGTAGCCGGCAGTCCTCCTCAGAAATCTCATTACCGCAGTTGTTAGGCGTTGAACATCTGAGTTTCGGACAGTTCAGACCTCGCTACCATACATGAAGACAGGTTTTGCTAGAACTTTATATGCTTTTAACCTGGTATGTTTTTGGGTGTTCGTGGTTGTGAAAACCTGGTTGATGGTTCTTAAGGCTCCATTAAAATGTTGAATATTTTCAGATATATCAGTAACAGGTAAATATGTCAAATTATAACCAAAATATTTAAATGAGTTTACCTGTTCTAACGTATGGGTTCCAATGCAAATTTTACTCCTAACCTAAATTTTACCCCATGTCAACATATATGTCGAACTTGGAGTCAGGTCACAAAGGGGAAACACTAGAGGAGAGAGATTCGATCCGGTGCTATGGATTTAACTTCGGCGTAGCTCAGTGGTTAGAGCACTTGGTACGTAGAACCAAGGACCCGGGTTTGATCCCCGACGCCGGAGCGAGTTTTTCTCCTCTAATAATTATTGTTCCATAACAGATATATTCTATAGGACCAAAAATTAATCTTTACGCGAACTAGTCAACTAAGGTAAATTAACAACGTGGTTTCAATTTAACACTAGAAAGTTGTTTCTGAGGCAGAACTTTAAGAAATTTCAAAGGAAATGGCAAGTATTCCTACATTCTCTTCCGTCAAATTTGTTTACAAATTCTTTCATTCAGATTGTCAACTCATCGCCTTTCCCTGCCTTTTCCCTGTTATGTAATTAGTTTGCACTTCCATTTGTGGTGTGTTTATATTGTCAAGCATTTGTATTACATTGAGTAATCTCGGACAATACATGCCGTGTACATGTTTACATTGCTGTATTTTCTTTCGCACAATTTATGCAACTGAGTACTGTGTCCTTCTCTTGGTTTATTACTACTGTATGTAATAAATACTGACACTACCGAGGAACCATATTAACTTCTTTGACGCATTCTTAATACATGGAGCCTAATGAGGTTTACCATGTACTTATCATGAAGGCACAAGAGGGAGCAAATAAGTAGAGTTCCCATACTTTCATAACCTCGGTAATAAAAGAAACTGAAGAGGGATGGCCAGCAATGAGAAATGTGTATTTTAATGAAACCCACACCAAGTTGTAAAATGCGAATTTTTTAATTGGTTATTTTACGACGCTTTATCAACTGCTATGGTTATTTAGCGTCTGAATGATATGAAGGTGATAATGTCAGCGAAATGAATTCAGAGTTCAGCATTTGCTCTTAATGGGTTGAGGAAAAACCTCAAACAGGTAACCAGAATTTGAACCCGGGCCTTCTCGTTTCACGGTGAGGCTTGCTAACCGTGGATTGCAAGGTGTGAAAAGCAGATTACTATTATCTGAACTGAATTAATATTCATCCCCTGCATTGACAGGGTATGGGATTGTGGTTGTATGTGAACACGGAATAATTACAAATAGAAGCCGGATGTTTAGGCATTTATAACATTTAAAATAGGCAGGCAAAAAGGCGTAAAAAGGCACAATAATATTTGAAAAAGGCATAATATATTTTAGCAATAAATTTAAATTATATCAACAAAACTCGTATATTTACTTCGTAGGTGACGCATGTTGACTTATAAAATACTTTTCTTCGTGATTAACTGTCTTTTCACAAGCCTTACATAACAAAACTGTTCCATCGGTTGAAAACACATGGGCACCAAATTCACTAACGTAAGCATGAAGCTTACTTTTCAATGGTTTACTGAATTTAGGGATTCTAGCTAATCGATCTCATACCTTTTGTCACCCGACAATAACCGACTGTTCCTCACTCAAATTTCTTTCTCCTACAATAATAAACATATGTAGCACAAAATTGTAACAGTAAGGCCCGGTTTCTTCAATCTTTGTTAAAATGTACCAAACATAGCGTTAATTAACTGTAAGTTAAAAGTATGAATTGCTGTTAAAAATATTGCGTTTCTTCAACTTTTCATTTCACATTTTAACATTCTGTTTGTTAACTCTATGTTAGGACCAGAGATTCTAGAATTTAACCATAACCTATAAACAAGTATAGGCTCACTTCTGTTTTCTGAACTCTGACAATTGCGATTCTCGCTTGTTTCCGTTGTTTGATTCAGAGAGGATAGAAGCAAGAGGACTATTCTCTCAGGTTTGATTTCTGCTTCTTTCCTGGTCTGTATCACAATAGCGTGGAGCGGCAATGAGAATAAACAAACAAAAGAAACTAAGTTGAAAGCGAAAAGTGAGGCTTGGCAGAAAATAGTCTATACTTTTATATGAACTTCTGGTCTGTCAAATCACAGAAATCATCAGCTCTGTTTATGTATTCATGGATATCATTTTCTAAATAATCCAGATATAAAAGCTAAGCATCTAACGCACCAGCCATATTGGATACTTCTATGCTAACAGAGAGTTAAATGATTTAACTGCATGAAATTGGGCAGTTAAATTAACATAGGTTTTAACAGCCTGTTAGTACTAACAGTAGTTGAAGAAATGCTTCAACTGTTAAGTTTACAGTTAAAATGGAATAACACACTGTTATAATTTAACAAAGGTTGAAGAAACTGGGCCTGAGATTTGAGCATATGAAAGAAAACAAATAGAAATGCTACGTGACAACTTCTATGAGAACGAGTTTAACATTTAAAATTATAAAGCTGATGGTATCGTGAAGACATGACAATATTATATTTGTGACTGTGGATTGTCGATCATTATTCATATTACACCAATAGTTTTAAAGCACGTTTATTAGCAGATTAAGCATCGAAATAAATTACTTTTATTTACTATTGTTAGTAAAGTGAGTCATTGTTTCAAATATTTAAATTTCACAATAAGAAAATTGCAAGTAAACAAGAAATATTGCTTTAAATTTACAAAAAAGGTATTTATTAGTAAGAAACACCTTAAAAAAGCAAAATAAAAATTGGCCCTATCCCTCTCATTTACTCCAAATCACACTTATACCTATGTAAATAATGATTTATTTCCACCTAGTAAAAAAGGCATTTTGCCAAACATCCGGGGTCTGCAAATAATCGTGAAAATAAACAGTAATAGCATTTTATGAAGAGAAAACCTTTGAGATCAATTTACTATAATGTACAACAGCCTACCACAATCCAACAGGTCGTACCCCCGATTTATAAATTGTGTTGGGCAACCCGCAGTCCAGGTAACACAGGGAATTTCTCCGGGAGCTCAGGTTCTCCTGTGGCATTTCAACAAATCTACATCATTATAAATCATCTCATCTCATCGCAGATGTAGCGTGAACCAGTCTTCTATGGCGCACTTTGGGCAACTACTCTGTCGGTAAATTGGTCTACACAAGTGCTTCGTATGGGCGAATGACAAACTGTCAAGTACCCGCCAAAAGAAAAAAGTATATTCAATAAATTTGTAATTTCTTATATCGTGGCTGTAAAGTTACATAATGGAGGCCTTAAGTTTTATTTATTTTGACTAAAATTAGCAGGAAAAAAGGCATTTAAATATGATAAATACATTTCACACAGGCAAAATAATTTATGTTTAGTGGTTACTAAATGCTGTGAAATTAAGTAGCCTAGACTATATATGATTGGAAGGCTTTTCACAAAACTTGCATTTTTTTTTTTGTTCATCTCCCCTTAGAAGTCAAGAATTGCTCAACAGTTAATCAATTTAAATTAAAAATTAAGAATTACATATTTTTACATGGAACTGATTTCTGAGTGTTATCTGATTTTTATAGGTTATTCTGTGTTCATATAAGTTGTCATTTAGGTCTATCAAAGTAGAATTAGGATATAAATTTTAAATTACTTATTATGTATCATGTTTAGTCAATATTTCATTATATGTAAGGTTTTTAATCTGCATGATAATGATTCTATATTTACCGTAAGTATTAGACCTACTATTACTATTACTACAGAGTTGTTATTGTTTAAATGTATATTTTCACTTCTGGTAGTGTGGAAGAAAAGGCCTCATGGCCTTACCGGAAAAAAAGATAAAATTACAAAAAAAATAGAGATATAAAAACATAGAAAAACAAAAATAAGTAAATAAATAATAAAGAACTAAATAAAAAGAAAAAATGAACAACAAAAATTAATAAAAATACAGAAAGATAAATAGAAAAATAAAAAATAATATACAATATAAATAAAAATATATGTAAAATGTATAAAAATAAATAAATAAACAAACAAATAAATAAGCAGTTCTTCTCTCCCCCCCCCTCTCTCTCTCTCTCTCTCTCGACATTTAAAGGCCTCAGATAGAAAACAAAAATTCTCTGTTTCTAATCAGAATAACCACAAATTTCCCAGGGTCCCTTGGTGAAGAAATGTCAGCTAAAGTAGCTAGAATGGTTGTGTGGATTTTCCATATTTCTACACTGGAATTTCACAGATAAAGCAACTTCAAAATCTCGCACTCTCAACTGTCGTAAATTGTAATTCATCTACATTTGTAATACACAGGCAGAATCATCGTTTGGAATATTTACCTTACTACTTTCTCGCTATTGTGAGAGAGTTGCAATTATGTAATTCATAGAAATGAAGAAAACTCTTTTCTTCTACATTGCTAGAAGCAAAAATGTTTTGTTATGGTGGGGGGACTCAATTAGGCAACATAAGCAACACTAATACGAGGTTCAGGAAAACAGTAACCGCTCGGGTGGCCCTGGGAACCGAAAGGAACTAGTTCTCTCATTAATGGAAAGCTCAGTCCTGTAGACGACCCAGTTTTTATGCGATCATCTTTTAACGCAAAGTGAACATCAAGATCGACTGGTTGCTCGGACACTGCGAGTTGTCCGAGTCACAGACCAGATGACCAAACAAATGAGCATCACGAATCGCGGCGAAGAACCACACAGCTGTATATATTTCTAGGTCTTCATTGTCAAGTAGCTGAGCATTGGAAAACAATTTCATTTTGCGGCATATGACTCGGTTAAGAGAGAAGTTTTATATGATATTCTTATTGAATTTGGTATTCCCAAGAAACTAGTTCGATTAATTAAAATGTGTCTCAGTGAAACGTACAGCAGAGTTCGTATAGGCCAGTTTCTGTCAGATGCATTTCCAATTCACTGTGGGCTAAAGCAAGGAGATGCACTATCACCTTTACTTTTTAACTTTGCTCTAGAATATGCCATTAGGAAAGTCCAGGATAACAGAGAGGGCTTGGAATTGAACGGGTTACATCAGCTGCTTGTCTATGCGGATGACGTGAATATGTTAGGAGAAAATCCACAAACAATTAGGGAAAACACGGGAATTTTACTGGAAGCAAGTAAAGAGATAGGTTTGGAAGTAAATCCCGAAAATACAAAGTATATGATTATGTCTCGTGACCAGAATATTGTACGAAATGGAAATATAAAAATTGGAAATTTATCTTTTGAAGAGGTGGAGAAGTTCAAATATCTTGGAGCAACAGTAACAAACATAAATGACACTCGGAAGGAAATTAAACACAGAATAAATATGGGAAATGCCTGTTATTATTCGGTTGAGAAGCTTTTATCATCCAGTCTGCTGTCCAAAAATCTGAAAGTTAGAATTTATAAAAAAGTTATATTAGGCCTACCGGTTCTTCTTGGACTCTCACTTTGAGAGAGGAACATAGGTTAAGGGTGTTTGAGAATAAGGTGCTTAGGAAAATATTTGGGACTAAGAGGGATGAAGTTACAGGAGAATGGAGAAAGTTACACGACACAGAACTGCACGCATTGTATTCTTCACCTGACATAATTAGGAACATTAAATCCAGACGTTTGAGATGGGCAGGGCATGTAGTACGTATGGGCGAATCCAGAAATGCATATAGAGTGTTAGTTGGGAAGCCGGAGGGAAAAAGGCCTTTGGGTAGGCCGAGACGTAGATGGGAGGATAATATTACAATGGATTTAAGGGAGGTGGGATTTGATGATAGAGAATGGATTAATCTTGCTCAGGATAAGGACCAATGGCGCTTATGTGAGGGCGGCAATGAACCTCCGGGTTCCTTAAAAGCCAGTAAGTAAGTAAGTAAGTAAGTAAGTAAGGAACATTATATAGGCCTACATTTTGAAATTCTGAAAACTAAAGCTTCTTAGATCATCATTAAATTCTTGCATTTAGAAAATTTCCTTTTCTTGACTCCATAAGATCTCATTTTTCTTAAAAGTACTTCCCTTGTTTGGTTTAATTTATAAGCCACGTCTCTCTCGCCTACTTGTATTTGATTAAACACGATGTGTACGAGTTGTTTATTTATTCACTTATTTACTCATTTAGTTATTTATATATTCATTAATTTACTTACTAATTTATTTACTTACTTACTCACTAATTTATTTATTTATTTATTATTTATTTAAGAAGTCTGGCTCAGGATTCCGCAAAGTGAAGGGTGATTGTACAGAGTGGGAACAAAGTTCTGTTTTCCCCTACAAATTCCCCAAATATGCACACTATTTATAGGCCTATATTGTTTTCTTGATGAAACCCCACTGCGCATTGTCACAAATTTCCACAACGCTGGACTGGCCGTCGATCACCCATCTAACCAGCTCCTCTGGCCACCTCGCAGACCTGACCTCACAACCTATGACAATGCGCTGTGGAGTCACATCAAAAGCATTGTTGCACAGGATCGGTAAGACACCACTGATGAATTGAAATACGCCGTGCGCCGCGTTTTCAACAGATTACACCAGCAATGCTGAAGCGAATGTCACATCGAACCTGGCGACGCATTATTTTGTGTGAAGAGAATGAAGGGGAACATACTGAGCCTTTGGACACTTATGACACATAGTTAATGTAAAGTGGACGTATGAGTTTTTTTTTTAAGGGGGTAACGAGACTTTGTGCCCCCCCCCCGTAGAGTGAACGGTCTAGACTATCGGCCTGTCACGCAAGCGTCCGGGTTCGAGTCTCAGTGAGACCTGGGATTTTTTAAAATGACAAATCCATAGTAACGCATGTATCCGACGTTATACATAAACATAATTCCTTCCGAACTTCATTCCCTAGCATTCCTCGATCACGGGCTGGTGAAGCATGGAGGAGAGTGGTCTAGGAACGAGTGGGGCTGCCTTCTTGAAGGGATGCCCAGAGAATCTTAGTATAGACAACTGGTGTATTTAGAAATGCATCTAACTGGAGGGTAAGCATAGCGCAGCGGTGCATATTCAACCCCGTACGGGCTGAAGCAAACAGCGGACACATTGTTCTGACCGCGGTTCAACTTTCTTCCCCTATTAGGAAAAGGAGTAGCGGTGCAAAGGCTGTCCATGCATACTGTAAGTTAAGTAGAGCAGCGATGTACAGAATAAGGAGACATACTGTCCTTAATATATGAAGAGCTTGGGGGAAAAACGATGAATGTCACATTTCTATTAAGGATTACATAATGATCTAATTGAGTCTATAACTGCAAGATGTAGTGCTGTTTTTATAGAAAATAAAGGAAAGGATTACTGCACTCGTGGTGATAATTCTCCTTTTTACCATTTTTCATAAGAACAACATTAAATTCCGCAGTAATCCATTGAATTAGATAATGATATCAACCTTAAGAAAACTGTGACATTCATAGTTTTTCCCGCAAACTCTTCATATGGAAAACATTGCATTATTAAGAAAGTATTCAGAGACACTAAATGGAAATGATTCAACACAGATTAGAGCTCTTCTATCGGCTCCATTCCGCAAATCAAGGAAATTTGCCTCCAGATTTGCAGCTAAAATTAATTGATCTTTCACATACTGCACTGCTGAAATGTACGTATAATGACAAGAACTTCTTTAGCTTTTACAAGTCCTTAAACTATGAACTGTGTCCGAGGATTCGTAAATTTGCAGCGAAAATTAGTCTATTGCGATTTTCACCAGAAAATACGTACCGGTAGGTTTTTATGAATCTAACAAATTCAACATTAAAGGCCAAGCTTTTCGATAAATTTGCTTCTTTAAATATAATTTTTCCAGAAGTAATAATAGTGTAAGGTGGAAATCGAATAACAGGTTCTGGCGAAATTTTATCTTAAAATATTTATTTTCGCATAACAGTATTACTATTATGACGAAAATGATGTAATACTCCAGCAGTTTCGAAAGTTGTATACGTAAACGTAGTTATTTTGAAGTTGTTAATTCTGTATTGTAGGCTAATGTAGTATAGCCTTAGAAACAAAAAATGATCGATCTCCTGTAGTGTGAATTTTTCTAAGTCCACTTCGGGCAGCGCCTGATTCACACGACTAGGGAAAGAATGTTAAAATTAAATTATGGTTGTTTTAACGATTCTCGTAACTGCCGACGTTATATCAACGTCGCCGGTGTGTCGGAATTTTTACCGCAGAGTTCTTCTACATGCCACTAAATCTAGTGACATGAGCCTGTCGCATTTAACCACACTTAAATGCCATCGACCTGGACCAGAATCGAACCCGTAACCTCGGGCTCAGAAGGCCAGCGCTATACAAACTGCGTCACTCAGGGCGACGGAAAGGATGTTTATTTTGCACCTAATTTACCCCTTGAATATATCTTTGTTATAGGTTATTCATAACACTTGACCTACAAACAGACAGAAAAAGCAAACAAACAAACAAACAAACAAAGGAAAAACAGAGCGGAGTCGTGCATAAGAAATTCCTTCACGTGTAAACCTACGCTCTCACGGAATCAACCGAAGTCTTCCGAAGGGGACTTAGCGTATGACAGCCGGTTACTTTTTTTTTTTTTTTTTTGTCCAAGACGTACAAGGAACGTTTTCAGTTATTTTAAAATCGTACATATATGTTATCTTCTACTGTGAAATATTTGTATTTAATTTATTAAAAATGTTTAAATGAAAATATGAAGAATGTTATTGCATCTCGACTTCATAATGTTCATTTTGTTCACCCCTGTCTTTTGGTCGCCCCTCTTTGTAGAGCATATATCCTACTTCCAGGTAGCACACGAAGGAACTGAAGATCGTTCGCGCGCTATTTCTTATACATTCCTGGCGTAGTAGATCTAATACTAGGTCATAGTGCCCCCTATAGTAAAGTGGTGGTGGTTGGTGGGGTGCGATGGATAATAGGTACTTCTTACTGATTCGGTCTAGGCTATATATATAGTGTATTATTTTTAAAAATGCGTAACTCAATAACTACTAAAGTAATAAAAATGAAATTTTGTAGCATGCATACATGTACCAAGAGGGGGATTTGTGCACTAAATAAACCCTTTACACAGGTAGTTAAAAAGTTGGAATTTCCACCCATCTCTAAGAATTAGTTTGTTCTATGATGCAATCATTTATAGACTATTGTAATTGTCTTTCACTGCCGTAATCTTGGTTTTTATAATCCCGTCGCTCTTATTTCCGGTAGCCAATCACGTTGCAGATCGGCTACATTTAAACGTGTGCGTCTTGTCATTCGCTGCAGATGACGTTATGTACTTCCTAAGGCTCGATAAATTCTTAATATAATCGCCCGTCATTTTGGCTCTTTCGTTGGCGTTCGCAGAAAGCACAGGAGGACGTTATTTGACGCTCAATTATTTGTTCAATTACAATGCGTTTGATTTATTATCATAGGAGCTACGACATGATAATGTTTAACGGTGCGGCAAATAGATTCATCTGGTAGATCGGCAACGAAAGAACAAAATGGCGAACGATACTACCTACCTAGACTTTATAGAGTCTTCATTTCCTAAGGCGTAAGCAAAGAGGAGGAGTCATGCCGGAAATAACAGCGACGCGACTATAGTAAATGTTTTCGTATTATAAGATTACGGAATATGATCAAGTTTTTTGACATTTTCTTGTAGATCATTTTCAGATTCTGCTAACATATTGGTAGGCTATAAACTACTTTAAATATACACCAATCGTGTGATGTAGAAAGAAGCACGTGTAGGAAGTATTCCCCCTGAATAAATTTTCGAAGAGTTTTTTCAATCTGTCGCCTTGTAAGGGCGAAAAATTTAAGAAGCAAAAGATCGAACGAGATCGTAGTGTCTCAAAATCACATTAAGTAATCCTCGATTCCTGAACTTCTCTTTTGGGGGATGTAAATATGAAGCCCTTTGCGTAGAATCTCACAGCACTACTTGTTTGACTATCAGAAAACAAGACCAAAAAGGAGTAATGTTCGACTAAAGACCGCATACCAAACACGGTCCAGTTTCCGGTTTCAAAACAAGTGACGGCCATTACGCTGCATCCGCGACCAGACTATAGTCACGACCCTCGTGTCTGCGACGACCTTTGTAGCCAGCAACTCGTCTGTTCTGGAGGGCAGTTCTGACATCTCAACAACTTGCGAGATACCACACCAACTACATCTTTTACTTTCTCAAAACAAGGCCCACAAAATGCCGATTATGCATGCAGACGACCCGAGTTCAAATACCCGGAAAGTCAAGTAGAATCTCTGCTGTATTTACAGTTGTTAGGGGAGGTTTGAAGTGCAGTTTTTTTGTCTCTCGTAGGGTTGCCAGATGTTTTTTTTTTTAATTAGGAAAATTTCCGTTTTTAAACCTGCAATGCTCCCCGGGGTGACGCGTCACTCCAGATGACTCCATTTTCTTCTGTAGTGTTGTCTAATAATTTAATAATAGCTTGTGCTATTCAAAGACAATAAAAGCTTCAATTACTTGCAGTAGAGGTATTTTGTTTTCGACAGATAATGGAGAAAAAATGGGAGTATAAGGGTACAGTGCATCAGTTATTCATAGATTTCAAAAAAGGCATATGACTCGGTTAAGAGAGAAATTGTATATGGTATTCTTATTGAATTTGGTATTCCCAAGAAACTAGTTCGATTAATTAAAATGTGTCTGAGTGAAACGTATAGCAGAGTTCGTATAGGTCAGTTTCTGTCAGATGCGTTTCCAATTCACTCTGGGCTAAAGCAAGGAGATGCACTATCACCTTTACTTTTTATCTTTGCTCTAGAGTATGCCATTAGGAAAGTTCAGGATAACAGAGAGGGTTTGGAATTGAACGGGTTACATCAGCTGCTTGTCTATGCGGATGATATGAATATGTTAGGAGAAAATCCACAAACTATCAGGGAAAACACGGGAATTTTACTGGAAGCAAGTAAAGAGATAGGTTTGAAAGTAAATCCAGAAAAGACAAAGTAGGTCTATATGATTATGTCTCGTGACAAGAATATTGTACGAAATGGAAATATAAAAATTGGAAATTTATCTTTTGAAGAGGTGGAGAAGTTCAAATATCTTGGAGCAACAGTAACAAATATAAATGATACTCGGGAGGAAATTAAACACAATAAATATGGGAAATGCCTGTTATTATTCGGTTGAGAAGCTTTTATCATCCAGTCTGCTGTCAAAAAATCTGAAAGTTAGAATTTATAAAACAGTTATATTACCGGTTGTTCTGTATGGTTGTGAAATTTGGACTCTCACTTTGAGAGAGGAACATAGGTTAAGGGTGTTTAAGAATGAGGTGCTTAGGAAAATATTTGGGGCTAAGAGGGATGAAGTTACAGGAGAATGGAGAAAGTTACACAACACAGAACTGCACGCATTGTATTCTTCACCTGACATAATTAGGAACATTAAATCCAGACGTTTGAGATGGGCAGGGCATGTAGCACGTATGGGCGAATCCAGAAATGCATATACAGTAGTGTGTTAGTTGGGAGGCCGGAGGGAAAAAGACCTTTAGGGAGGCCGAGACGTAGATGGGAAGATATTAAAATGGATTTAAGGGAGGTGGGATATGATGATAGAGACTGGATTAATCTTGCTCAGGATAGGGACCAATGGCGGGCTTATGTGAGGGCGGCGATGATCCTCGGGTTCCTTCAAAGCCAGTAAGTAAGAAAGAGGTAGAGAGAAGAGAAAAGTCGTGGGATGACAACATACCCCAGGTGGGCAGTAATGATTTCCAAAAAAGGGTGAGCAGTCCATGGTTAAACAAAAATTTGATAAATCGGTATTATATACATTACATTTATAATATGTCCACCAGTGTGAAGCAACGGTTAGCTCGCGTGACCGTGAAAGTAAGTAGTTGAAGCTTTTCGTTCACTTGTTCTACTGCCTGATTTAGTATTCGCAAGTTTACCTTCTTTATTTTTCTTCTTATGACCATTGTCTTAGTCTTAATTGCATTTATCTTCACCCCATACGGCTCACAGCTGTCATTTAGCTCCAGTCTCATATCCCTTAGTATAGTCTTCTTTTTTGCTAAAAATCATCATCATCATCATCATTGGCGCTACAGCCCAAAACGGGCCCTGGCCCTCTTGATTCTCTGCCTCCAATCTTCTCTATCCCGGGCTCTCACTTCCCAATTCCTACACTTTAATAGCTGCTGACAATCTTCCTTGATTGAGTCCTACCATCTTTTCCTAGGTTTTTCAGTAGGTCTTTTGCTATATATCTGATCCTGTATACCCATCTTCGGTATGCTTGAATTGTCCATTCTCTGAACATGTCCAGCCCATTCCAATTTTTTTAGTTTCACTATTACTGAAATCTCCAAATCTTTGTATCTATTGTAAATCTCTTTGTTATATCTTATTCTCCAGATCCCATTATCTCTAACGGATCCGAAAATTCTTCTTAACACTTTTCTTTCAAAACTATTGATTATGTTTTCTGTGTTTTTTTTTTTTTTTTTTTTTTTTGTCATAACCCATGTTTCGCACCCATAAATTAATACCGGGCGTATCATTGTCTTGTAAAGCCTCATTTTGGTATTTGGGTGAATTTGTTTAGATTTGAACATGGGTAAAAGATTATAATAAGAACGATTAGCTTTAAGTATTCTGTTTTGTATTTCCTGATTTTCATCGTTTCTATTGTTAATTATCGTTCCCAGATAATTAAAATAGTCCACTCTTTCTATTTTGTGATCATCTATCGTAATGCTGGGGGTCATTGGACATGTTGAGTGTGTTTGTGTCAGAGTCTTTGTTTTGTCACAGTTAATGCTCAGCCCACCTCTTTGGAAGATTGTTTTAGGTTTTGATAGGTATTTATTAAGTCGTGTTGGGTTCTAACCATTATACTTATGTCGTCAGCGTAAGCAGCAGCTGTACTGATTTGTATATTAGCGTACTATTCATATTCGATTTCCTTATCACGTACTCCAGGGCCATGTTAAAGAGCAGCGGCGCTGCCCATCTCCTTGTTTTAATCCTCTTCCTACTAATTTTGATTGTGATATCTCTGTCTGGATTTTGATTTGAAATACTGTATCTTCCATTGTCAGCAGTAGCGGCCGGTGGTCGAAACCCTCGGTGAGGCCAGATGCAACTAGTTTAAGTGCCTCCGATAGGAAATGTTTGTTTATGATATTAATTATTATTGTTACTATATTATTAATATCATTATTACTGTATTATTATTATTATTATTATTATTATTACTACTACTACTACTATTCATGAAAATAATAATTTCACTCACCAAATAAGCTGTTATGCTCTGAGTTTCAGTGATTGTTTCAGTGTGATGAAGCAACCCGTATATGTTGAAATTCCCGTTTCTTTCTTTCCTTTTTATTTTTTTTCCTTCGACAGTAACAAACAAGGCCAAGAGAAGTTTATTTTGCATCACATTACTACTTAACCATTTATGTTGTCCATACCAGGATGCAATAGAAACTGGCATTTTAAGATTATCTGTCAGAAAAATTGTCAGCGATGTCGTAGGTATCTCGGTAGTCTCTCTCTTTATTTAAAACTTCCTTTATTTATTTATTATTTCTTCTCGAAAAAGGATACTCTAACAATGAATTAACTGCATCAGCACTATTTCTCTCATTTGTTTCTGTTTATATTTTCACGAAATATATAACACTGGCCCAGATTCACTTCTGTACTACGAAGTACAATAGTAGAACACACTCGCTTATGTCATAAACTAAGACATAAGGGAAGAGAATAGAGTGGGTCTCTGCCTGCCAAAGAGCTGGAATTTTGTTATTTATGGCCTATTTAGGAAGACAAGTCACCACTGCTATTCCCACCCCACTCTACCCTCGAGACCGGCCCATGGATGGGAGAAGTGAAACCTGACCAGGCCAGACGAATTGTGCCTCAGCTACAACGTTTTAAGCGCAAAATCAAAGCCCGCGAAAGGACATGAAATGCATAAGACAGACCCGGCAAGAGCGATCCTGGCCTCAGGAACAAATTTTACTGCAGAACAGGTTTATATACATCAAAAAGTTTTCAAATGCTTCTACAGGGATATATACTTCATTCAAATAACTAATACATTATATAGAAACACAAAATTTGATTTCAGTTAAGCCAAGTGACTGAGGCCCGGCTTCACTTGCCTCAGTCGATCAGCCGCCACTGATTGTCAGTTTAATTAATCTTATTAACTTTTTTGGTATTTCAAAATTAGCATTATCTCATAAAGTTTGTTTCTATTAATGCTATCATAAGCCTACTTGAAGTCTACAAATATCTGGTGAACGTCTATATTAAATTCCCAGCATTTTTCCAGGATATTTTTAACTGAAAATATCTGGTCCACCGTCGACATCCCTTTCCTGAATCCTGGTTGGTATTTACCTATTATTTTTTCTGCGTATGGTTCTAATTTCTTCCTGATGATGACTGAAGATTTTATATCCTGTGCATAACTTTTGTTAACAATACCCGGTATAATGGTATATTAAATTCACATTTTATCAGTCTTGTTAAAGGTATGCTATATCGGCTTGCTTCCCAGTTTCGGCTCATACCGGCCCACTTTAACCACTGATGTGAAGTTGAAGTTAAGATGGTTCAACAGCGCAATTAAATTACCATAGAAAGCAGAAGTAATCGAGAAGCCTATCCCACAGCCACTTAAATAATCCGACAAGACGTGTCTGGGATTGAATGTCAGCTGACTGAAGTACGGTTAGACCGATGTTCCCTGTAAGACGGCACGTGTGGCTCGGATAGCGGAGCCGTGTTGGCAGTGTTGTTCACCTTGCGGTCACGGTTGCAAGGAATTAGATTGGAAGCTGTATCGGTCTGGCTTGAGCACGCCCAGACGTCCGATTCGTCGTACTGCGGGTCGCTCACACAGTGGTAGAAGCAGACGAGCGTGTAAAGTACGCTGTCCTTTGTTGTGCGACAAGCCGCAGATCAAATAACCATTTGAATGCAGGCTCTCACGCAAGATGTCCTTACTTATTTAAATAAATGGGAGTAGAATTCTTTGTTTGCTTTGTTGGTATATTCTTTTTTTTTCTCTCGTGTCCCTCGGTTAGGCCTGGAAATTTCCATTAAAAAACTTGTAGGCCTTAGTCAGCGGTGACCAAAGCGGGTATCGTGATTACATCGTGTAACATTCAAACGGGTACGAGGAGTTTCCTGTACATTGCTGTGTTTTTCATTCACGTACTGAAGGCAAGCAGTGGCGGTATCATGTCGCTCTACAAACTCTGTTTCTATACCTTATTTTATTTCATGGAGTGCAGTTTCATAGAAAGGACTTTGCCGACAGACCTTCTACCGCCCCCTACTAATTGGTTGTCATAAATAAATGTCTTCCTTACTGTGACGGAAATCTTGGCTTCTCCTGTTAGTAACCAATCACAACCTTCGTTCAGAAGAATTGACAGGCTCCCGTCAAATCCACGTGGAGGCAGAGTTGTCGAATCTTTTCCGAATTCCAAGAATCCCGTCAATCTCTTTCGAGGGTCACCAGGATTGTGGCAACTGTGCAATTTTCGGACGAGGAGACAGGATGGAATTGTCAGAGTTGTTTGTGTAGGAAGTCATAAATCTGTAAGTGGGTGTTCAAAGGAACCACCGAACTGCACTCCTTGAAATAAAATAAGGTATACAAGCAGTAAGAGGTGGTTTCATAAATAATGAGAAGGTGAACTTCTTTGTTGTTTTGTCGGAGAAAATGTAATATGTTTACTTTGCTGAACGGTTCAATTAGGAGTATATAGAAACACTAATTGCCACGCTGAATAATTGATTATTATTATTATTATTATTATTATTATTATTATTATTATTATTACTACTACTGGCCACTAAGTATGTGTTTCTATAATTCTCCTGTACGCGCATGAATATTGATATTATTAGATTTTCTCCCTAAAAGGATAAAATTGTTAGGTTTTATCTCAATTTTAATCTTCTTAATCTTTAGATGAGAGTAACTGTTTATTAGACATTCATTTAATAATAATATTGCAGAAAAACTGATTCAATATTATGTGCCAACGAACTGTTAAACGCCAGGAATTGACATGTCTTAAATCACAGCCAGGAAGAGAAAGATGAGATAATAGTACATTATGCAACGAGCCTATAATTATAGTAATTAAGACGCAAGTATGGATATTTATGAAACGAGCGCAAGCGAGTTTCATAATATTCATACAAGCGTTTTAATTACCATTATAGGCAAGTTTCATACGACTTTTTATGCTCGACCATATTTCTAACTTGAAATTATTCAGATGTATACATTTTATTTGTATCTGACAAGATCGGAAGTGAACTTGTTCTAGGGCGTGAATTGTGAGATGTGCGCAGACGCGAAAGTATTGATTTTTTCCGAGAAACAATAATGTCATTGACCTTAATGTAATCCCGTTAAACTTGATATAACCTTGATTGCTGAATTCGACATTGAAAAACGAGATGACAAATTGAATTTATTTGAATATTATTTACAATTAACGATTATTATTATAGTAACAGAACATAACCTTCTGCGACAGTATTGGATTTCCAGCCTCCGTGACTTTTCGCTAATTCTCTTTAGATTGCACATCCGAGAATAATCGATACTTGCGGTTTTATAACGGTACAAAGCTGACTTGTCATTGGCTGAACACCTGTAAGCTGAATTGTCATTGGCTGAACACCTGTACTTTAATGAGTAGGTGTACTTTAATGACATGCATTAAAGAACTGCTACCAGGTGTATAATTACTATATTTCGGCATGGTCGAGAATAAATAAATGAAAGGAAGTCGGCTACTTAATGGGGTTTGAAATATCTCGTGTCTAAATCCTTTTAATAGAACAGAATTTCTCAAAAGAGTAATGATTAAACTAGCTTAAATAACTTGTCCATAAGAAGTTTTTAATTTTGAAAACCCACGAATTTTTCGACCAGTATCGAGAGAAGAATTTAGAAAAATTTTTATTATGTTCAAAAGGAAGGCTAAAAAAAAAGAAGCAAGAAAAATAGTATATTATTCACTGGCTCTTGATGACAGCAGTGGCTTTACTGATACAGCAAAGCTTGAGATTTTTATCCGCGGGATTGATCAAGATGTTAGTACAAGAACCACCACTGGTTGTAGTTTTCATGCCAAGCACCTTTCCTTCGCCTCCTTACTTCATAGGCTGTCTGTCGCATGTAATTACTGCAGCTCGAGTTTTGGTCACCGTTGGCCTAAGTGCTTCTGTAGTGATACTTGCGACGAACAAGGTCGCAGTTGGGGTTTATTTCAGGGTTCTACCCTTTTCGAAATACAAGCATTTACAATATTCCGTCAACATTTTTCCATTCCATTGTTATTTCCAACAGAAGTGCTTCGATCACCACTCTCCGACCGTCTTTTACTCCCGGTACTCTGATAAGTGGCTAAGTGAACGTCGAAGATGTACTGAAATATTTCGCAACGAGCAAAATCCTGTCAAAACCCGGCATTGAACTCAGGACGTTTCAGTCCGTAGACAGTGGATGTATCTGCTGAGTCACCCGGCTATCAATTAATTAATGTATATGAATTAATTTTAAGTCCTCCGTCCTTTCGTTTACGACTTTACGAGTATTAATATATTCCCACATCCATTAGGCCTAATAATTGATTGTTATTTAATATTACAGTATATGAATTCATTCGCGTATTAACTTATTCCTCTCTTCATTGATTTATTCATTTCGAATCTTCTGTAACTGATTCTTTCAATAATATTTTCCTCCTATTAATATTCATGCACCAACTACTAGCTGATGTATACAAGGTAGTACATCTCACTTGACGATATGTGTCGGAGGAAGAACAATTGTTTGTATGCATCTGAAGCCTGACTAGTGTAATATGTAACTAGTCGCCGATGTATGCAATGGAGAGGGAAAGGAACTGGCCATCCTACCCATTATCTCCTGGCCTAGTTGCCTCATAAGTGGAATCACTTGTAAGATTCAGGCCTGGTTTCGGACAGTTGACTAAACAACTAACTAATCCTTTCATTTGTTTAAACATTCATTCAATCGTTCATTCATTCATTCGTTTACGAATTCCCTTGGAAGGAAAAAAGTACAAAAGAAGGGAAAAGGAACAAAGAAACGAAATGGAACAAAAATGAAGAGAAACAATAAGGGGAGAAAGGAACAAAGAAGAAACGAAAATGGAACAAAGAAGAAAGGAAACTGGAACGAAAAAGAAAGGAAAATGGGACAACGAAGAAACGAAAGTGAAAAATGGAACAAAAAAGAAATAAAAGTAAAATGGGACAAAGAAGAAATGAAGTCGTAAAATGGGACAAAGAAGAAAGGAAAATGCAACAAAAAGACAAGAAAAAATAAACGAAAAAAAATAGAACAAAGAGGAAAGCAAAACGGAACAAAGAAGAAAGAAAAACAGAACAAAGGAAGGAAAACGGAACAAAGAAGGAAGGACAACTGAACAAAAGATAAAGCTAAACGGAACAAAGAAAAAGGAAAATGGAACAAAGCAGAAAGGAAATTGGAACAAAGCAGGAAGGAAAATGGAACACAGCAGGAAGGAAAATGGAAACAGCAGAAAGGAAAATGGAACAAAGCAGAAAGGAAAATGGAACAAAGAAAAAGGAAAATGGAACAAAGAAGAATGGAAACTGGAACAAAGCAGAAAGGAAATTGGAACAAAGCAGGAAGGAAAATGGAACATAGCAGAAAGGAAAATGGAACACAGCAGAAAGGAAAATGGAAGAAAGCAGAAAGGAAAATGGAACAAGGCAGAAAGGAAAATGGAACAAAGAAGAAAGGAAAATGGAACAAAGAAAAAAGGAAAATGGAATAGAGAAGAAAGAAAATGGAACAAAGAAGAAAGGAAAATGGAACAAAGAAGAAAGGAAAGCGAAACAAAAAGGAAGGGAAACTGAACAAAGAAGGAAAAAGGAACAAAATAGAAAGCTAAACGGAACAAAGAAGAAAGGAAAATATAACAAAGAAGAAAGGAAAATATAACAAAGAAGAAAGGAAAATATAACAAAGAAGAAAGGAAAGTGGAATAAAGAAGAAAGGAAAATGGAACAGAGGAGAAAGGAAAATGGAATAAAGAAGAAAGTAAAATTGAAAAAAGACGAAAGGAAAATGGAACAAAGAAAAAAGGAAAATGGAACGAAATAGAAAGGAAAATGGAAAATTAAAGAAGGAAAATGGAACAAAGAAGAAAGGGAAACAGAACATAGAATGAGAGACAAAGAAAGGAAAAGGAAATAAAAAAGAGACAAATAGAGAGAACAAGTAAAGAGAAAAGGGACAAAGAAATTAAAAAAGGAACAAATAAAGGAGAGAGGGATAAAGAAAGGATAAAGGAACATACAAATAAAAAGTGAGCACAGAGAGGAAAAGCGAGAGAAGAAAAACAAAGGAAGGAAGAAAGAAAAATAAAACTAATTATAAAAAGACAAGGGATAATGTAGAGACGCAGAGCAGAAAAGGAAACAAAAAACAGAAATACGAAAGCCGAAAGATATAATAAAATTTGCTACTGTTGTTTGGCCACCCGCACGACTGTTGTTGCGCCACTTTAATGTTGATCGTCGTCAGAGATGGAAGCTGTTTAATGGCGTGTGACACATTAATGCGTGGCTTCCTACCCAAACAAAATATCATAAACAGTAGCTTCTTTGGCTGCGTCCGATTCCACCTGTGCCGAAATGTTCATAAACCCACCTGCGCCAGTCCGCAACCTTGAAGGCTCCCAACAGTAACAGGCAATTTCCTTTCCAATCTCACCACTTCCCTTCATTATCCCGAGATGATCGTTGTTGATGCCCACCAGCATCTGATATAGTGATGAGTAACGCCTCTAAATTGAAATGTACTTCATATGTTTCGCAAAGAACAATTTCAAGGTACGGGTAATGCCAAAGGATGGACATAGGCTATCTTTAACACGTTACGTCCTGCCGTTGCTAAGTCACGCTTCTGACGCCTGATATTTTTGATCTTGTGCTGAGCAGATTTTGTTAGGCTATATATTTATTTTCTCCATTAAGCCCTTACGAGTTTTCGCTCTATCCAGGGCGATATATTCCAATATATTGTACAGGGTGAACCGTAAGTACTGCCAATTTCAGGATGTTATTCGTTGAAATTTTTCAAACAAAAATTTTGTATAATTTTCCTCGTTTATACTTCCTTTTCAGATAAAAATTGTTTTGCATGAAATATTTTATAGCGTGTTTTGGAAAAGTCATAGATTTAATTCTCAGTAGGGTCAGTCAATTTAAGAGAGCAGCTTATTATGTATGAAGACAAAGGATTGAAAGAATTCCAGTTTTGTCCTTTATATATGCAGAAATTTGATCCCAGCAAAATACAACTTTTCGTTCTGTAAAGGAATTTTACAACGTTACATTTGTTCGGATAAAATTTCTGCACGTTTTAAAGGACAAAACTTAAATTCTTATAATCATTTATGATCATAATACTCTGTTCTCTTAAACTGATTGAGCATATTGGAAATTAAATCAATGGCTTTCCCAAAACAGGCTATGGAATGTTTCATATAAAACAATTTTCATCTCGAAAAGGAAACAAAAATGAGCAAAATTGTATTAAACTTTTTTGTTTGAAATATCTCAAAGAATAACCCCCTGAAATTAATGACACTACTTACAGTTCACCCTGTATATCTTCTTAGCTCTGCTTTGCAGAATGTCAAACTCATTAATAATTCTTTTATTAAACGTCCCCCTATATTTGACTAAAAATAAGTGAGAGTGAATTATTATAGGCTACTTATGATGTGAGAAGATAATGTGGAGTACGCTTTCTACGTATACTCATTTTTCTTTGGATTTATAATTCCACAATTGCTTCATTATTATCATATTATCTTTCTCAATCGACTATTTATCGATACTGTATCAACAAAGACTTTATATAGCATCAGTAGGATTGGTGATAGCATGATGATGATGATGATGATGATGATGATGATGATGGGAGAGTTCAGTTCGTAAATTCGCCATGGAACTGCCTGACATTCTCCGTAGAGTTCGAGAAAATCTCGGAAAAAATCCAATTCGGATTCAAACCCACTTCACAGCGCAGCCTTGGATCAATACGTCATGTCGGTGGTCATCATAATCTCACTACTCCGTCTTACGCAAATGATTTTGTGAGTGGACTGACGAAGAGACGTATTGCACGACAACAATCACCTGTTCTTCAGAGTGTTTCTTAATGCCGTTCTGTAAATAGCACGTTATAAAGGAGACGAATTTATTGTAATTTGAAATAGAAATAATTCTATAATAATTATAATTAAGACTTTTATCTCTCAGTCAACTGAGACATAGTAATATCACAGTCTAGTAATACAGTCACAACTATCTATGGATGCATATTTACTACATATTGAGTTTCGTGACTGTTTGTAAAGACTGTGGTAACACTGTATAAAATAAGAATATAAGTATATACCGGTAATTATAATACTGTACAACAACATAAAAACCTGGTATAATAAGGTGAAAACAAGTTACCAAGATGAATGAACGAACGCTTCTGTCTAGATATTTTGGAATATCGAGAAAGAGGGAAAAGAAGGCAACGAACACATTTCAAACAGTTCGAAGAGAGATTAATTTGATCGTAAAAATCATTTAACAATAGTGATATGATGATGATGATGATGATGATGATGACGACGACGACGACGACGACGACGAAGATGACGGAAATGAATGGAATACAAGTGGCATTAATTTTAAAGAAATGTCTACCTTTCTTTGAATAATGGAAACGATTCCCATGAACTCCAGTTTTGCTTTCGCACACTCTGAAGTGCTTCTTAGCGATCGACATCTTTACAAACAATGTACAGGAATGCACTTCAGAAAGTCGCTTACTAATGATTCACTGTGAATCCTCTTAACTTTTATATTCTCACTTGTGTGGCATCCAGAGCTAATATACCGTTTTCTCAGATAACATCAATTTTCCCATACGTTTACAAAAGAGCGTTTTTTCTACTGTATATGCTTCCCTCCTCTTCCTTTTATCTTAAAACCGTTGTAAACTACCGTAAAAGAGACACGCGAACTTATGACATCACACACCGTTTTGCATAGGACCAGTTACCGAAACTTTTATCAGTTCAGTCGACCACTCAAACAGTCAATCTCTTCCTCACTCACTCACAAAGTCAGCAATCCATTCTTTCACTAAGTCAGCTAATCCCTCCCTCACACACTAAGTTAGCCATTCACTGTCGCTAATCCCTCCCTTACCCATTAAGTCAGACATCCACTAAGTCAGCGAATCCCTCCCTCACCCCTAAATCAGCCATTCACTCATTCACTAAGTCAGTGAATCCCTCTCTCACCTACTAAGTTAGCCATTCACTGAGTCAGCTAATCTCTCCCTCACTTATTAAGTTAACCATCCACTAAGTCAGCTAATCCCTCCCTCACCCACTAATTCAGCCATCCACTCATTCACTAAGTCAGTGAATCCCTTCCTCACCTGCTAAGTTAGCCATTCACTAAGTCAGCTAATCTCTCCCTCACTTATTAAGTCGGCCATTCACTATGTCAGCTAATCTCTCCCTCACTTATTAAGTCAGCCATCCACTAAGTCAGCTAATCCCTCCCTCACCCACTAATTCAGTCATCCACTCATTCACTAAATTAGTGAATCCCTCCCTCACCTACTAAGTTAGCCATTCACTAAGTCAGCTAATCTCTCCCTCACTTATTAAGTCGGCTATTCACTATGTCAGCTAATTTCTCCCTCACTTATTAAGTCAGCCATCCACTAAGTCAGCTAATCTCTCCCTCACTTATTAAGTCAGCCATTCACTATGTCAGCTAATCTCTCCCTCACTCATTAAGTCAGCCATCCACTAAGTCAGCTAATCTCTCCCTCACTTAAGTTAGCCATTCACTAAGTCAGCTAATCTCTCCCTCACTTATTAAGTCAGCCATCCACTAAGTCAGCTAATCCCTCCCTCACCCACTAATTCAGCCATCCACTCATTCACTAAGTCAGTGAATTCCTCCCTCACCTACTAAGTTAGCCATTCACTAAGTCAGCTAATCCCTCCTTCACCCACTAAATCAGCCAATCCTTCCTCATTCACTAAGTCAGCCACTCACTCACTAAGTAACCAAACCACTCACTAAGTAAGCCAGTCACTCATTAATAAAACACCGAATTTGGCAATCAAAAATCTAATTATTCAGTCGCTCAATGAAGCATTCAGTCAACCAAGTACTCATCCTACCATTAATATCAATCAGCTGACATTGAAAGCCAGAATATGATCGCCGGTACAAACTTTTAAGATTTGAGTCAGGTTTTACTTTTAAGGCCGCAAACCAGAATTCAAAATCTGGCAAGTCGAAAGGGAAACTACGTATACAACGACAATGTTTGGATAAGTGGAATTTATGTAGGAAGTTGCTCATTGTGGACTACAATTTCCAGCTAACATTAATTCTTTGAACAAAGCTAAGCTTCATCTCTCACCAAACACTTCAGCTTAATTAAAGAAGAAACCTTCCGTTTTCCTGACGCTCCATCATTGCACTATTATCGTCCAGCCAATCATCATCTGTAGTATCTATATTGGAAAGAGAGATTAAATGTAGAATGACAAGTCCCTTGAGTGTGTTTTTGCGTGTTTTCGTACTGGGATCTCAGTAGCTTAGTAAATGTCTTGCTTCCGTGCCTTACTTAATGTACTGTACATATCATCTTGGTCGATACTCCCACCTCTTAATGACATGGCGATCATCGAACTGAGACAAAATGGTATCCAGGCCTGGATGCTCGCAAGCTTAGTAAGTAACTCATTATTTAACGATCCTTTTAATCGTTATTGGTAATTTCAGAAGCAGTGAGATAAAAATACGATACAAGCAAAAAATTTATTATATTGTATTAATAAAATTCATACATAAAAATCGAAATAACTTTGAATTATATTCTCATAGTTATGATACAAAAGGTATGAATTCTTTAAGATTGTTTGAACCGAAATGCAACATTGCTTCAGTATTTAATCATAATAGGTAGTAATTTATGACCCAAGCATATATAACAAATTTCTTCTTCTTCTTCTTCTTCTTCTTCCTCCTCGTGTTTTAGGACAAATCCTGTATTTGCCAACTTTGCTGTCTTAATCCGACGTTGGTGTCCAACTTTCCTTCCACCGTTTAGGGGGTCGTCCCAAAGGTCTTGGGGTGTCCAATTTTCCTTTCATTGCGATTTTCGGGAGTCGGTCTTCCGTCATCCTTAATACATGGTCCCGCCACCCTTTTCTTCTAGTCTTGATCCATTTTGTCACGTCCTGCAGTCCACATTTTTCCTTAATCTCATCATTCGTCTATCATATAACGTAACGCCAGCTATACTTTTTAATTTCCTCATTTCTGTTGTTATCATTTTTGCAGTTTTTTTGTTTCTGCTCGAGTTTCCATTGCATATGTTAATACTGGCTTTATACACGTTTTATATATTCTGATCTTGTTTTCTATGTTCGTGTATTTATTTTTCCAAATTACATCTCTTAGATATCCTGATATTATGTTTGCTTTTTGTATTCTGTTCTCTTACTTCTTCCTCCAAATTTTTATTGCTTGTTATTTTTGTTCCTAAGTAAATGAAACTCATTACTTGTTCTATGACTTTATCGTATACTACAAGTGGCTGCCTTGAGATAGTCTGTGATTTTGTTTTATTTTCCGATATCACCATGTTAAATCGTTCTGCTGTTATTTGAAATTTATATAGCAATCTTTGTAGGTTGTCCTCGTTTTCTCCTAAAAGGATCACATCATCAGCATAACATATTATTTTGATGTCTTTATTCCCTAATCTGTAGCCCCTAGTTCCTACTTTAGTTTCCTTTATTATTTCTTCCATAATCACATTGAACAGAATAGGGCTAAGGCTATCACCCTGTCTTACTCCTGTTGCTATAGGTACCTTATCAGTTAGATGGTTATCTACCTTTATTCTTGTGTAATTATTAACATTAAGATCTTTTATGAGTTTTATAATGTTATATTTTGTTCCTTTTTTCTTTAGTATTTCCATAACATCTTTTATTTTAGCGTAATTCTATCAAAAGCCTTTGTTAAATCTATGTAGCATAGATAAGCCGGCTTATTGAATTCGACGCCTTTCTCGACTATCTGTCTCAATGTGAATATGGCATCTATCGTAGATGTATTCTGCCGGAATCCTTGTACAAATTTATATTTAAATATCCTAATCTTGTTAATTCTATAGTTCTAATATTAGATTTAAAAAGTTATGTATGGATTTTATAATGAAAAATTGTAAATTTGAATTTCTATAGCCTATTCTTATTGTGTAATAGACATAAAAAATGAAATTAAATTATATACTTATTAATTTAAAATCAGAAATCCGCCCCTGAGCACGAGTTCTACTCTTTCATGGGTGAGCTAAAATTTTATCTATGTACTCTACATTTTATGTTACAAGTAATAGCAAAATAAAATTTATATGAGCTGCGATCTATTTGATGTGAAGTCAGTTGGTTGCTGCCTCATAAGACTGACATACATTCAAACTGTCAGTGGCCCCAGGCAAGACTATGGCTCATTACATTAAAAAAAAAAAAAAAAAACATGACATCGAATCCAAGTTGTGAAACATGAACTCTCATGTGCGGACGATTTAAGTTTTGTTCGAAAGTGCAGAAAATAAACTTCAGAAATCTTGACGATTTTGGACTAGATATTTAGGCCTATATACAGAATGTTCGGGTGAGTGTGTGACAAACTTTGAAATATGATAGGTGTGTTAAATGGAACAACTTCTGCTTATAAATTCATATCCGGGGATGCTTCATTACGAAGCTATATACCACTGAAAGCAGCGACTTTTTCCAATGACAGTTTTGACTCGTTCCTTTTCTGGATTGAATGCCTGCTATTACAGCAACCTGTTGAACGTATCTCCATCTTTAGCTGCGTAATACCAAGAGGTTCTTGAATGTGTTCGACAGTCGATGAAACGCTCCAATGTATGCAACGACCTGGGTGGGCGCCATGTTGAGAATCGCCTTTAAACTACAGGCGATGTACTGTACGTACGTTAATTTTGTAAAGATGTACTGACATGTATTGTGTAATACATTTATGTGAAAATATGTACGCATTAGAATTGTAAATAAAGGAGAGATGAAAAGAGTCACTTCAACAAAACAGTAGTTATTTCCTCGTTTCACGTATCCCACCTTGCAAAGAGGAAAAACTAATTGAATAATAGTCATGGATGAAACTGCTTTCAAGGTTATGTAGCTTTGTAGTGGAGCGTCGCAGGATATGGGTTTATAAGTAAAAGTTGTTACTTTGCTTATTATCTTGATAAATTTAGGGGTAGATTTTAGGGAAAAATTCCATCCCGTTCAGATAAAAATGTTCTCTTCAGGAATTTCAGATGCATCTACTGTAATAATTCAACTAGCTCTGATTTATTATTGTACGCATCAAATTTGTATATTTTATGTTCCTTTTTTCAGTATGCTTTGTGAATAATAACCCCTGATGGGGTGGGGAGCAGAGTTTTCAATAAATTCCTTATTACATATAAAGCTATTTATGACAAGCTAAACTTCAAAAGCTGAATTAAAAATTAGCTAATCCTTTGGAATAAGTTATGCAATCATAATGGAAGTAATTTTTAGTTGGCATGGTAATGTTTTACGGCACTGGTACAATAATGTGGTATATTGTGAACGATTTCGAATAACCATAAACACTGTTTATATTCTTGTACCTACACAAAAAATTATTTTTGGAAACATTTGTCTAGCATAAAAATGTACTATTTAATTAGAATATGAAAATTAAGAAAAAATTCGAATCGTATTTCATTTTCTTAACGTATATGTTTACTTCAGCCTTTTCAAAAACAATCTCGAAAATATGAAAATAAAGGAAAAATTCGAATCTTATTTCATTTTGTATTTTTGTATTATTTTAACGTATATGTTTACTTCTGCCTTTTCAAGAACAATCCCGAAAATATAAAAATGAAAATGAAGAAAAAATTCTAATCTTATTTCATTTTGTTATTTTGTATTGCCATGTAGCACGTATGGGCGAATTCAGAAATGCATACAGAGTGGTAGTTGGGAGGCCGGAGGGAAAAAGACCTTTGGGGAGGCCGAGACGTAGATGGAAGAATATTAAAATAAATTTTCGGGAGTTAATATATGATGATAGAGACTGGATTAATCTTACTCAGAATAGGGACCGATTGCGGGTTTATGTGAGGGCGGCAATAAACCTCCGGCGGGTTCTCTAAAAGCCATAAATTTTTCTAAAGCCAAAAGTTCTTCTAAAAACCATAAGTAATAATAAGTAATTTTTATATTATCTTAACGTATATGATTACTTCTGCCTTTTCGACAACAATCGCGAAAATATAAAAATGAAAATGAAGGAAAAATTCGAATCTTATTTTCATTTTATATTTCTATATTATCTTAAAGTATATATTTAATCCATGTTATCGTACACTTTTAACACTTGAATATAAATAATTGATTGAATGGCGATCTTACTCGTGTTAATTATGTAAGCGTGTGTGACTTACAGCTGTTTCGGTGTTACTTGACACCATCCTCAGAGCCTTCTGTGTCTCGGCGTCATCTCAACTTCGCTGCCTGTTGTGTGGGTGCGTTCGTGTGATGAAGAGTTGTGTCAAATAGTGTGTGTGTTCTGAAATTGATCTGTGTGTTGAGTATTTGATTAAGGTGTGTTTTAGTGTGTCTGTATATTTCATATTGTTCTAGTGTGTTGAGTTTTTGGTTTTTGGGTTGTATGTGTAGGGCTTCCAAGTTGAGATGACGCCGAGACACAGAAGGCTCTGAGGATGGTCTCAAGTAGCACCGAAACAGCTGTAAGCCGCACGTGCTTACATAACACGAGTAAGATCGCCATTCAATCAATTATGTATATTTTTACTTCTGCTTTTTGAAGATCAATCCCGAAAATATAAAAGTTGAAATGAAAATAAAAATTTGAATCTTACTTCATTTTGTATTTTTATACTATCTTAACGTATATGTTTACATTTGCCTTTCCAAGAACATTACCAAGCACAATTTTTTACTTTTTCGGAAGTGAGTTAATTATTGAACAGCCTAATACAGTAGCAGCAGCAGCAGTAGTACTAATCAGAACATTTATACTTTTAATATACGACACAAATAAAATCTCCACTACCCTTGCTAGTCTAACTTTTTTTTTTTTTTTTTTTTTTAAGGAGTTCATTTTTCGTATATTACGGTCTTCAAAGCATAGTCCAGTTATCTTAAAACTTCCGAAGGGCTATGAGATAAGGTTCAGAACAGAATTGGAGAAATTTCTCCACACTCACCCCTTCTGATCAATTGATGAATTACTTATGCTATATTTCTGTATATTTTTTCACTTGTTCCACATCTTAAAGCTACAATGCCGATAAAAATCTATGGAATACAATAAATTGAATGGAAAAAATGAAATAAAGTCGCTGTTTCAACTGCGATGTTATTTATTATCGAAATTGGTGATATGTCATGGTATTTGACAAGATAAGATTGAGAATTCATTAAAACCACGTCAGTTGTGGCCTTTTAGTTACACGTGAATGCCTATTGTTCACAATCCTAACAAGAATGAAAATAAAACAGGTCGAAGAGCTTAATGACTGAAGAGATCTAGTTACTTAAGATCTACAGGCTAGTATATAAACGGAAGAAAGAATCACAAATAAATATCCTTATTTCAGATTAAGCATAACGGTGAGCAAGTCCGATTTCCATGACTGAACACAAGAGCGTGGAAACATGTAGACAGCTAAAGACAAAGACAAAGATCAGTGCTTTCTCACTTCCTACAAGTTGGTAAAAATTATCAAAGTCATGCTGAAGTTGCTTTTCTTTCTCTCTCAGAGAAAGGATCGTTCGGTATCTCTTCAAAAGGTGTGGTGCGGAATTACTTTTAACTCTCAATTTTGATGTCTTGTAGATAATACGTTCATCAAGAAATTAAAGTGCTTCAGTTAATGTTTCTACAAAATTGTTTTCAGCGAGTTCTCCATTGTTTCTCAAATTGCCAAGTCACCTTTCCTTGCAATTGCTTTCAATTACTGCAGATGTAGAAAGTCCTCACTCATTACGACTGTCTGACGGGCATCAACACGAAATTATTTCAGTGATGGGATTAAATTCCCACGTTTTACAGGGTCAAACATCGAACGGAGTAGCGGTATTTAATTTTAATTATCGACGTAACGTTCCTTTCTTCCTTTCAAACTACAAACGCTACTGAGAAAAACAGTCTGGGAGCGGAAATTCGTCCATTGCTTGTAAACGTCACGAAGGTTGAAATTTCCATCAGTTTTATTCGTTTTCTGTTCGTGTTTTTCCGACTTCAATTTTGTTATCTGATGATGATGATGATGATGATGATGATAATAATAATAATAATAATAATAACTTTTATTTATTTTTATTTAATGTGCTGTACAACAGCCAGTGGCCAATTACAGTTCAGCACAAAGAATACAACAAAAACATAATACAAAAATAATTATTACACATAAATACAATTACAATTAATTACAATAATGACGAATGGATAAATAATAGATGACTTTAAAATACATAACTAAGAATATTATGAGACAATGATAATTGAGTATAATGCCTAAAAGAATACATAACTGATATAATCGTTGCCAAGAGCAAACTAATTCTATACATTGAAGGGATCGAATTCGCAGCCATGGATGATGGCATTTTTAATGCATCTGGAGACTGGTGAAAAAAAATTTCGAATTTCTAATATAGAAACGTTTGTGGGCTCTCGTATCTTTTGTTGGAATACGTAAGGTAATATTGTTTAAGAAAGAGTCGCAGAATATATCACCTTTGAGGACTTTACAAAAGAACAGATAATCTAGCTCATGGCGTCTAGCGTATAGATTTTGACAATTAAAATATCCACATTTTCTCTCATAACTGTACCCGGAATTAATGGGCAGAAATCTGAATGAACATAAATATATAAATTTTCTTTGTATATTTTCTAATTTAGCCGAGTCTGTAGTTGTAATCGAGTTCCAAGCTACAGATACATATTCGAGTTTCGATCGCACCAATGTATAGTATAGCATTAAAAGAGAATCGGGCGTGGAAAAAGAATAAGTTATTGACCGTATTATTCCTAACATTCTGATTGCGTGATTCTAAATGTAATCAACGTGACTATGAAAATACAATTTACTGTCAGTGAATATTCCCAAATCTTTTACGTAATCCGTTCTGTTAATTAGAACATTATTTAGATAATTAAATTTCAGTGAAGAAGTTTTCCTAGAAAAGGTTATTATACATTAGTTTTGGATACGTTAATTGTCATACCATTGTCTTCCGGCCATTTAGCGACTGAATTAATGCCATAATAATAATAATAATAATAATAATAATAATAATAATAATAATAATACCTGTTCAATATGTGAGACTGCTTTGGAAATGAGAACCTGACTGCAATAAGGTCTAAACAGTGTATTAATGACGTTTCACCATGCTAATTGCACAAAGATCATGATCTGGTACTAAACAAAAAGATAATCTGTAAATTTGCTTAACACTTGGAAGGTCTTAGCACGTTAAACATC
This sequence comes from Periplaneta americana, assembly GCF_040183065.1. Lineage (NCBI taxonomy): Eukaryota > Metazoa > Arthropoda > Insecta > Blattodea > Blattidae > Periplaneta > Periplaneta americana. The sequence continues at coordinate 177,669,226 of NC_091118.1, read as the reverse complement.
ACTCAGTTTATTGAAACCGTGTAAAGTGGAGGTTATATAAACACAGACGGTCATCACAGTTGATATAAAATGTTTAAACAGCACACATATTTCACGAGTGCCATCGACCCTGAAATATTCTCTCTTCTTTCATACCCAGACGGTCTTCAAGGGCAATAGCACGATTTTGTCTTAATGGACAAGCATGTAGGGTTTGAGGATATGATGTAGAATTTACAAGAAGATTTACTGCTTGTAAACAATTGTTATTTACCCTATACATACAAATCATTTCATTACGAATTTCATATTAATCACGATGTTTGAATGTTTCTTAGCTGAACTTTCTGGTATGTTGGAACGCCATTTCTTAAGACAACTCAGTACAAACGCAATAATTAGGCTATTATACTCGTAATAGACAAACTCTGCCTGCTATATAAGGAAGACAAATATTTAGGGCTTACTTTTCTGGCAGAAAATCGAAGCCATTTACGTAGAATCAAAGATACAGTAGCTTGGCCACTAATAGACAAAAGGCTTCATTTGATTCCACGTTCAATGCATCAATTAACATAATTAATATCCAGCTTGTGAAGAGTTAAGCAAGCCGGCAATTTCTTTGGCCATTTTAGTACAATCTGTAATGGTTTCAACTAGCTCTGTGTGAATGCAGCGGAAGAAAGTCTTAACACTCTTCCCGGCATTCGAATACCGAACTCCCAGCATGTAGACATACTATAATTTAATGAGGTCCATTCTTCACATGATTTTTTTTAAAGAGTCTAATGAATCTCTTACTTTCAAGCAATTGTACCTAATTTGACATTAAAGCAGATGAAAATTATGAGAAAAATGGGAGAGATAGTGAAAACTTACTTTCGCGAGTGTTTCGCAGAACTAGTTACTGGATGACAAAGAACAATTTACGAGGACTTCCTTCCACTATCCCAAAGGAAATTATATTAATGTTTCTGACGAACATTCGTTTTCTTCGAATGGATACAAAACTACAACAATTTAAACAGTGAAACCAAACGACATGAAAACAACAGTTCTCAATCACGAGCCCAAAATTAGAAAACATAAGCTTGTAAGCATAAACGAGAGAGTTCTTTTCAATAATAACAGTGCATTTGGATGGACTTCACTATTAGAACACGAACAGTTCAAAAAGAAAGAATTACATCAAATAGAGAAAGGGGAGAAGGAAGACAGCAGGAAAGGTATGAGAAATGAGAGAAAGAAAAAATACAGGCGAAAAAGGAGCCAAAAAAGAGGACAGAGAGATTGGAGACAAAGAAAGAACAAAGGAGAGAAAGACGATAATGAAAAAAGGAGAATAGGAAAATAGATAGGAAAGAAAGGAGACAAAGAAAAAAGACGGGAAAGAAAGGCGACAAGGAGAAAGGACAGAGAAAAAGGAGACAAGGCAAAAAAATGGGAAATAATGAACCAAAGAAAAAGGAGACAAAAACCACAGGAGAGAAAAAATACAGGAAGAAAGGCAACAAGGAGAAAGGACAGAGAAAAAGGAGGCAAGGCAAAAAATACGGGAAATAACGAATCAAAGAAAAGGGACAGAGAAAAAGGAGACAAAACAACGGGAGAGAAAAAATACAGAAAGGCGACAAGGAGAAAGGGCAGAGAAAAAGGAGACAAGGCAAAAAAGAAGAGAAAGAATGAACCAAAGAAAACGGACAGAGAAAAAGGAGACAAAACCACAGGAGAGAAAAATACAGGAAGAAATGTGACGAGGAGAAAGGACAAAGAAAAAGGAGACAAGGCAAAAAAGACGGGAAAGAATAAACCAAAGAAAAAGGACAGAGAAAAAGGAGACAAAAACCACAGGAGAGAAAAATACAGGAAGAAAGACGACAAGAGAAAGGCCAGAGGTAAAAGGAGACATGGGAAAAAAGACGGAAAAGTATGGACCAAAGAAAAAGGACAGAGAAAATGGAGCCAAAACACAGGAGAGAAGAGAGACAGGAAAAAAAGACAGTAAAGAAAGTACCCAAAGAAAATGACAGAGAATGGAAAAAGAAAGAAGACAGGAGAGAAAGAAGAAAGAAAGATAGAGAAAGTAAGAGACAAAAGGCAGGGGAAAAAGTCAATGAAACAAGACAGAAGAGAAATGAGTCAAAGGGAGAAGAAAGGAAATGAAAAAAGTAGACTGGACTGAAAGGACAGGGATAGAATATAGCAGAGGAGCAAGAAGAATGACGTTACGATGAATAGATTTTTAAAAAGTAGGAAAGTAACAAAATAAGAAGAAAAAGGACGAAAAACAAACAGACAAACAAACAAACAAACAAACAACGACAAAGTGTGTCATGAGCAAAGGTTGAGAATCGGTGGGCTACAGCTTTGCAAGTTCGCGCTGAAAAACTGAGTTAGAATAAAATTTATGTTGCACAAAGACAGCTGGCGCGTATGTTTTCTACAGTTAGCAGATATCACTCCCCCCCCCCCCCGCCATAATTTCACCAAAAATGATCAATCTACAAATTGAGGAAGGGTCTGGTTTTGGCTACCAGTACTGCTATAAATACAGTATTCCGTCATATAGTGGGGAGTTCATATCTTATCAGTCACTTGAGGGGAAGAGAAAAATCATACTAGTGATTCATACTCAGAGTAATTGATTTCCTTATGACGTAATGGCCATGAAATCTGTTAACAATTTATTTCGTTTGGAGTGCTTTATGAATTACTCCTTTCTTTAGGAGCTGGTAAACAGTTTTATGTAAGACATAAGTATCGGACTATCAAGAGCCACTTATCTTACAAGTTATGAACTCGAGAGTACAGAGAAATTTCTAAGATATTCTGAAAGGTTTGGAGTGAAGCACCAGCAATGACACCGACTAATGATAAGAGAACACCAAAGGAACATGCTATATTTCAATAAATCCATACCAACTTTTCAGTCGTCCCAGTTGTCACGGATGTTACATTTTTACTATTTTCAAAATCAGTATATTGAAAATGAAATTACTTTTGTCAAATCTTATTATGAGAATAAATTTAGAATTTAAGTATCATCTTACAGAAAAAAGTTGTTCAATAATAGTACATTATGCAACGAGCCTATAATTATAGTAATTAAGAAGCGAGTATGGATGTTTATGAAACGATCGCAAGCGAGTTTCATAATTTTCATACGAGCTTCTTAATTACCATTATAGGCAGGTTTCATACGACTTTTTATGCTCGACCATATTTCTAACTTGATAGATGTATACATTTTATTTGTATCTGACAAGAACGGAAGTGACCTTGTTCTAGGTCGTGAATTGTGAGATGTGCGCAGACGCGAAAGTATTGATTTTTTCCGAGGAACAATAATGTCATTGACCTTGATGTAATCCCGTTAAACTTGATATAACCTTGATTATTGAATTAGACATTGAAAAACGAGATGACAAATTGAATTTATTTGAATATTATTTACAATTAACGCTAATTATTATACTAACAGAACATAACCTTCTGCGACAGTATTGGATTTCCAGCCTCCGTGACTTTTCGCTAATTCTCTTTCGATTGCATATCCGAGAATAATCGATACTTGCGGTTTTATAACGGTACAAAGCTGACTTGTCATTGGCTGAACACCTGTAAGCTGAATTGTCATTGGCTGAAAACACCTGTACTTTAATGAGTAGGTGTACTTTAATGATGTGCATTAAAGGACTGATACCAGGTGTATAATTACTACATTTCGGCATGGTCGAGCATAAAATTCATTGTAGAAAATAAAGAAAAGGTTCCGTCACGGATGTTACAAGATTTGTGAAATACTTCACACCTTATTAACAAAAAGTGTAAAACTCAGATCTTTACCTCAAGCAAAGACAGATTCATTCTGATAGTGTCCATGTGAAAAGTATGCAAATCTCATGGCATCCAAAGTTAAGTTGTTTTATTTAACGACGCTCGCAACTGCAGAGGTTATATCAGCGTCGCCGGTGTGCCGGAATTTTGTCCCGCAGGAGTTCTTTTACATGCCAGTAAATCTACTGACATGAGCCTGTAACATTTAAGCACACTTAAATCGACTTGGCCTGGGATCGAACCCGCAAGCATAGAAGGCCAGCTCTATACCAACTGCGCCAAGCAGGTCGACCATGGCATCCAATTAGTTCACAAAAACAATCGGTAAATACATATTTTATAGCCGTTTCTTCCATGTCACGGATGTTAGATTTTGTCAAGGATGTTACAGATGAGCTGAAGTCCTTAATTTTTCCAGTTTCAAAAGAACTGTGACATTTCCAAGTCAAAATATTCACTTGAACTGTAACATTGTTATTAACAAAAACTACTGAAAATAAGTGCAGAAAGAATATAGTACTGTAAAGAGTACAAAGTTCCTTGACCCTGGAGCTCTGGAATGAACAGTCCAGACTCTCAAAGCATTTCTTCAACAAAAACTCCTTGAAAAACATGCATTAACAGCTAATTTCTCTATCAGTAAGTCCTGCCAACTTTAGGGAAACAAAACAGTATCCATTACCTAGGCAAGACCACTTAGATTCAAGGTCCGTAAAACTCCTAAAATAGTTTCCTTTTCAAAATAAAACATTAGAATATTTAAATTTAGAGCCTTAACTATGTCTTACACTAATAATAAATAAATATTGCTGAAAAATACTTTTTCGTTGGAATTCCCAGTTTACCCGGAATGGCTGTTTTAGAATTTAAGAATTGATTCCAAAACACCTACATAAGTGGATGCAGAAATTTCGTTGACGAAGGAAGCGTAATATACAGTATATTGAAACAATATTAAAAATCCATATTTTTATCATTTAGTGAAAAGAAAAAGAGGAATTTTTCATTTTCAAAAACCGCTAAATTTTTGGAAGCTTAAACTGCGAAATATTTACTTTAATATTAACATTTTTATATTACGCGGAATAAAATTTTTAGGGTTTTCTATCACTCCTTTAAATTCTCACTTCTGAAATGTTCATAGGCCTACTACGTACAGTAGTGGCAAAAGAAAAAAAAAACCGGACGACCCTTTTTAGCTGGTTTCAGATCCTTGTTCACTCCAGAGCACGATAGACTGGTAAATCACACTTTCGTGGTTCGAATCCTGCCTGGGAAGGAAACTCTTTTTTGTTCCTTATTCAAATTTATTCCTATTACTTTTCAATTGCAGCGATATTTTACTACTTAATTAACTTATTATTCCCAGAACATGAATTTTACCAGCAATCGAAAAGTATTGGGAATAAATTTGAATAAGGAACAAAAAAAAAGTTTCCTTCCCAGGCAGGATTCGAACCACGAAAGTCGAAGTTACGAGTCTGTCGTGCTCTGGGTGAACAAGGCTCTGAAATCAGCTACAACGGTCGGTCCGTTTTTTTTTTTTTTTTTTTGCCACTACTGTATATTATTATAGTAATTGAAATTAAGTATGAATATTCTCTGTTGGAGAAAGTCCCAAGAGCGATCTTAATAATGAGTATAATGAAACCTTAATAAGAATTATATACAAAACTTTGGTCAGGCAATAATTTTAAGTATACCTAGGTATTAACGTACTTAATAAGATGAAATTTTTCCGAAACAATTTCCTGAAAAATTTTCCGAGTATACATCACCGTAAAAATAGCTTGTTACGAATCCCTATAATAAGATAGTGTGTTAGTTGGGAGGCCGGAGGGAAAAAGACTTTTGAGGAGGCTGAGACGTAGATGGGAGGATAATATTAAAATGGATTTGAGGAAGATGGGATATGATGATAGAGAGTGGATTAATCTTGCACAGGATAGGGACCGATGGCGGGCTTATGTGAGGGCGGCAATGAACCTGTGGGTTCCTTAAAAGACATTTGTAAGTAAGTAAGTAAGTATACTTATTTCAATTGTAGGGCAATTTTCGACTCTAAATAGAGCATTCACTGGACCATTTCAATTGACCGAAGTTCTAAGACCATTGTGCCAATCCTAAAGAAGAATGAGACTCGATATGGGCGTTACAAAAACAGAGAACTAAGTGTTCATTGTCCAACAATTCCAGTGTAGAGGCGGTGAACCTTAGGGCTTTCGTGACAGGATGCGACTTCAACAGCCGAATGACGCTGCAAAGGAAACCCCTGTTCTAGGAAGTTAATTAGAAATATGAAACTGTGCTGTTATCACATACCATTTCAATTTAAACGGGAAATCGTTTTCCTTACATACAGGATGGGGTGTTATTGCTTTCCTGTGCAGGAATTAAGAAATTTGCCTTGGAAGATTAAAGAAAACCATGGATAGATATTTACGATCAAGCTCCGAATGAATCTAACTGAAGATGCTGTATTGGGCTGTCAAATATTATTAATTGAAGTCGCCACGGCGCAGTGTGCTAAAACGCAAATCTAGCTGGACAAAATAACTTCTCTGCATTCTAACGGATTTTTATGAAACTTTGTACAGACTTTATAGATAGCACATATTTTTTGTGCAAAAAATCTGGTTAAGTCTGTGTAAGAAGAACTGCCCCTTTATAAAGTCTGATTTTAGACAAAATTAACAACTTCTCTTCATTCTAACGGATTTTTTATGAAACTATGTATAGGATTTACAGGTAACATTTTTTGTGTAGAAACTCTGAGTACACTTGTGTAAGAGGAACTATCCTTTTTAGGAGTGAATTTAAGCAAAATCAGTAGGGTAACTTCTTTCCTATATAACAAATGTTTATAAAACTTTGTACAGGAGTTACAAGTAGCATATATTTTTATGTACGAACTCTGCTTATGTTTGTATAAGAAAAATTATCCCTTCATTGGGGATATATTTAGAAAAAAAATAGTAACTTTTCTCCTATATAACAGATTTTTACAAAATTTTGTACAGGAATTACAGATAGAATAGGCTATATTTTTATGTAGGAACAATGATTACGTTTGTGCAAGAGGAATTACTCTTTTATATCTATGGTTTCAGACAAAAATAGTAACTTAACTCCTATACAGCAGATTTTTATGAAACATTGTACGAAAGTTACAGTTACCGTTCCAAAGAGGAATTATCCCTTTATAGAAGGTTCATTTACACAAAATTTACAACTTCTTTTCTACGTAACACACTTTTATGAAACATTGTACAGGAGTTGTAGCTAGCATATATTTATTGTGCACAAACTGTGATTATATCTGTATGCTACCTGTAATTCTTTCATAAAATTTTATAAAAATACATCATTTAGAAAATAATGTTAAATAATGTTATTAATTTTGTCTAAATGCACCACTACAAAGGGACAGTTTCTCTTACAGAAACATAATCAGACTCTGCAAACAAAAAATATATGCTACCTGTAACTTCTGTATAAAGTTTAATACAAAAATCTGTTAAATAGGAGGGAAGTTATCAATTTTGTCTAAAGCCATTCAACTATAAAGGGATAGTTTTTCTTGTGCAAACGTAATCAGAGTTTGTACACAAAAAAATGTGTCATCTGTAAGGCCTGTACAAAGTTTCATAACCATCCGCTAAAATGCAGAGACGTTGTTAATTTGTCCAGTTACTAGATCTGCGTTCACGGTGCATTTGTAAAGGTTAGATAAAAAGTGTCCATTGTAGTTTTTACCTGATGTTGGATGTCATTTGAATAATTTTGCAGGCCTAAAACACTCACACAGTGATTAAAAACTTAATCATTCCATGATTCCTCTCTGCTGTTAAGCCAAACGCAGAACAGTTACCGCCACGTTACCATGTGCCCCACCACTGTAAAAAAATTAAGTACTAACGAATGCGCAGGAACGCGCAAACTTTAAAACAAGGATTCAATACACTAAATCAGGCGTTCTTAACCTCGCGAGCATCATGGTGCTCTTAATGACATTTGGTGCTCTCGTCATGCGAGTAAAAATGTACTCGCGAGCACGAACGCTCCTAGCAATTCAAACTTTGTTGTACAGCCGGGACAAATAGTGCTCCTATCAATCCATTGCACTATTTTAGCGACCTAATAGGCTTCCCGTATTTCATGATATATAACCACTTTCAATTCAGTGTGGACTTAATCAGAAAAATCAAGATTGTTCAAGATAATAATATGGCTACTCGTGTGGGACTTCAATTGATAGATCTTCAGACCTTCTTTAGCGCTGAAATATTTGCTTTAAAAAGAGAAATGCATAACCTTGGGGGGGGGGGGCGAATATACAGAAGACTCAAAATAATGCGGACAACCAATCTACTCATAAAAAAAAACTTCCTCACTCATGAAATACCTCAAGAACAAAGCACGATCGCGATTAACTGGTTTACATCTGCAGGACTGTTTCTTCTTGGACATCACTAAAATTCTGAGTGACATTCAAATTTAAGGATATGATTACCCTGGTGAGTGTTTTACATTTTGTTTGTCTGTTTATTTATTTCATTTACGTATTCATTGTACATTTATTATCAGGCAGTACATCTCACTTGACTATACTGTATATGTCAGAGGAAAAAAATTGTTTGTATGCATCTGAAGTCTGATTAGTGCAATATGTAGGTAATCGGCGATGTATGCAATGGAGGGGGAAATGAACTGGTCATTCTACCCCCTTATCTCCTAGCCTATTTGCCTCATAAGTGGTGTCATGTTGGTATCATTTGTGAGGTTCAGACCTGTCTTCGGTAGTTGACCAACAAAAATAGTCCTATTAAACCTATTCGATTTTAAGGTGCTCGCTCACTTAGGATCACACGGGGGTTTTCTCCGGGAGCTCTGGTTTCTCCGTGGCATTGCAACAAAATCATTATTATCATCATCTATCGTGAGTGTAGTGTAGAACCGCCTCCTATGACTCACCTTGGGCAACGATACTGTCCGTAAATTGGTCTACACTACTGGTTTCATGTGGGTGAATGATGAACAGTCCAGTATCCGCCATTAGAAAACAAAAGAGACTGATCGAGAAGGATCCATACACTCGTTTATTTCTCAGAATCGTAGATAATGTTTTCGACTAAAGTATGTTCCTTAGGAAGTCATTCACTTCTTATGAAGACTTTATACCCATGCTATGGAGCATTTTTTACCGGTTTAATTCTCTCTTAAATTTATTTTTATTCATCTTATTTGCTTATTTAGCTAGGAAGTAAAATGAGTACTATTCAAAAGTACACAAAAAAATATTTTTAGCCGTAAGAGCCAGGCTGGTGTACGGTGTGGTCTTAGCCAATAATGTAACATAAAATTTACAAATGCAGCTTACTAAATACACTAACTTCATTCAGACCGACAACTAAGCTTAACACACAGAGAAAAAGAAATAGAAAACTAAAGAGAAAAAACACACTTAATATAAACTGACAACCAGACAGGAACCAGTAACATTCAATAAACACATGAATATAGTCGACAGAAAAAATACACACATTTGTTAATAGTATATATATATATATATATATATATATATATATAGCAGGCCTGCACAAGGTATGCGCTCTCCGAGCCGGCTCACAGCTCAAGAGCGGAATGCAGATATTAGCTGCGCTCTGTATAAGGGTGGACTGGAAGATGGGGTGATCTCGTACAAAATGTACACAAAAGGAGTACTATTACGAGTGTTTATGAAATGAATTCCCGTTCAGTGTTTGCAAAACTATCTTGGACTATTATTAATTAATAAAGAAATATTTATTTTACAGAAGTAATAGAAATTCTATAGCTACTTAAATGTACAATATCATTTTGTTATATTTTTATTTATCAGTACATCAAAACGAGGTTTTATGCTGTTGGCAGCTGAAAGGAACAGTAGCCTACTGATCGTAATGAAACATCAGTTACAGATGTTCGATGTCTGCCTTTATTAAAGTTGATTATAGAAAACAGTTGCTCACAAATATAAATGTTGAGCCAAACATAGCAATCATTTTCAGACCCAGCCTGTGTAGTCGTGAATATTATTGCTAATGTTTAGTCTTGTAAAACTCAACCAGGCTAGTAGTATTATTCGAACGATCTTTAGCTCTTAGGTCACATTGAAGATCAATAAGTTCGAGCTGTAAATCGTTAAATGTTAAATGTTATGTTCCGTCTTTTAGATTCCTCCATACTGTACTGTAGCAGTAGGTAAGCAACGTGAAACAGTAACTGAGAATAGGCCTACACATTGCACTCCACTAGATAACTGAGTGGTCATTTCCCTTTCCTCTACCTATAACAAGTCTATGTCATTCTGACGTATCTCCCTCTCCGTTTCGGCGAGCGGTAAACACCGCTCTCCCGCTCCGAAGGAGCGCGCGCGCTCGTTGAGCACTGTTTGTGCAGGCCTGGTATACTGTATAGTCTATAATGAATAATTTTATAAATATCTTTTTTTAAAAGGTTCAATTTTAAAATATTGCAAATTTGGAAAATGATTTGTAATTTTATTATAAGGTCTTCGGCCGAAACTAGCACCATGTTTAAGTGCTGTATGTCCTATGCTCAGGAACGTAAAACTGTCGCTTTTCGTAGCAATACGTCATTTTTATTTTCTTCCAATCCTACCATTTTACAGCCAAGTGAAACAAAACAATTAAGTGCTTCCAACACATAAAATGCAGAATCGCCAATTGCCGTTTCTTTAGTAAAATACTTAAAATCATGCCTATAAAACATAGTAAGAAAGCAGTCTTTACTTCTTTGACGACACAAAGTGGATGTGAATGTAACTAATCTATATTATGTAATAAGCCAAATTTACGTTGTAATGACAATCTGAAACATAATAAACAAACTACACAAAATTTACACTAATATAATTATTACGCTTGGGAACAGCATGTTCTTTGTATTCCATGGAGAATTCGCCACTGACTTAGATTTCTACATGCAAAGTAGTGTACACATGCAGAGAACGAAATATCGGAATAATTAAACTTCTAACGAAGTAATCTCAGAATGGAGACACGCTTTGTTCGATTGTTCTTTACTTGGAAAGTGTTGAAAAGAAATTCCTTCTGCTCATATTCCAGCACCATGTTATTTCACAGCAGGTTACTGCAACTAAATTGTTGCAATGCGCCGCCGAGCAATGAACGATAATTAATAGTATCCGTGACGAAAATATTTGTTAAATGTTCAGTGGCGGAACACAACCTACATCATCAAGACAAAGAACATTATAAAGAACAGGAGGTCATTTATATTTACAGTATGTATGTATGGCAATGCAAAAGTATAACTTAACGTCCTTTATTAAAATGCAAGGCCTATTTATAGAAAATGAATTAGTTTATGGCTGTCATAACAGAATAATGGTTAAATAATATTAGTACGGGAATAAGTTATGTATGACCAGAGATTATTCTCCTCAATATTCTCAATGTAATATTTTTCATAAAATCAATTATAAGAGAGATATTTCGATTTATTTCAGGCCCCTTATAACCCCCCCTTTTAAATAAAGCATTTTGAATGCCAGATTACTTAAAATGTAAGTTAGAACAAACTTAATTTATATTCCAGTTTTCATATAAATCGGTTCAGCCATTATCGCGTGAAAAGGTAACAAACATACAGACACACAAACAAAATTGTCAGAAAAGCTATTTTTGGATTCAGGATGGTTAATTATACATGTTGGCACCAATTATTAAAACAAAAAAAAGCGAAAATTACCAGATAAAGTTCGGTTACAGATTTATTATTAGTATAGATCATGAAACAAATTTATAAGGTTATGAGTCAATTTTTAGGGAACGAGCAAAGCAAAGCAAAGATTTGTAATGATGGAGAGTTTGATATCATGGTCTATAAAGAAAGAGTTTGACAACAATGATTATTGAATATTATAGCATTGCAAATCGTTTCATAATGTTAACTTTATCGCACAAGTTAATCCGTCATAATAGAAGTCAAGACGTTTTAGTTGGCATGGTAATACATATTTTACGGCTCTGGTACAATAATGTGGCTTATTATGCACGATTTTTACTAACCATAATAGTAATATACGTTACAAGAGCGGTATGTTGACGTTTTCATGGTCGAGGAAAAGACTGAAAAAGCGAAACGTAGTTGAGCTTTTTTAATTTCCGAGAACATGAAAACAAACATATCGCTCGTGTATCGTACATTATTTTGTGCGAAGATCGTTTATTACATACCTGAAAGACGAATTTCTAATTAGTTGCAATGAAATCTCCATGTTGGTTTCTGTTTAATGACACCAACTTCGGAACACCAAAATATCTTTCTTTAACATTGTTGCTATAAAATGTTTTCTGTGTTTACTATACTCCAGCAGGCCGTGATTTACGTCTGTCTTCCCCCCCCCCCCCAGTCTATAAATGCGAACTTAAAACAAACGGTAAGGTTATGTAATGATTTATTTTTCATTTTAATATTTTAACAATATTATTTATATAACATATTGCAGTAATAACATCGGCATCTGGAATCTCGTTGATTTTTTCACGGCTTCCTTAATGTTACTTGTATCAGGAATGCAATAAGTTTCGTGGAGTAGTAGACTTTACTTAATTTTTGCAAATGTTTAAAAACAATAATTAACATTGCAATTTAGGTGAAATTGCAGGGGTAAGTTTCCAATTTATAATTATTACTATGTTAAACGTCTCTAAAATAATATGTTAAAAGCCTAAAGCAGTAAAATGAATGTCGCGCTTAAGCGGTAAGAAGAGGGAAATTGTTACCTGTGTTACGTTGGGAATACTGAATGTGGTATTTCACACTTACCGCGTATTGGTTCTGTGCGGAAAGCAAGCAAATACGCACGATCTCGCACAAAGACATTTTATAATGCTGGAGTATAAAAAAGAGAAATTATTTACCGACAAATGTTTTTTTGTAACTTCTATGCGTATTCTCTTGAGACAACTACATTAAGTCTATGTATTATACACTATTTTTGTATTGTGGTTCAATGAAAGAAAAATGTTGAAATATGTCTGCAGGAAGGAAGTAATATCACATTAAGATCTCACGATATTTTGGATAGTCTTTAAGAATAAAAACCTCGGACTTTTGAAATATATACAGAGTGTTTCAAAAAAATGTAAAAAAAGCTTCGTGGTGTAGTAGACCAAGACATTTGGAGCCGTTTGAATAGAAAATGCATGTCCGCCGAAACCTCCTTTCAGAGCTACGTCATTGTAAAAGTGCTAATCCCCGAAAGTAGGCAGTTTCTTGAAATTAAAGACCCTTTTTGTGCCCAGTAACTGTGTCCGTGCAGGAAAACAACTAGCAAACAATACTGTAGGCGAAAATTGGGTGCACTAGGATTGTTGTTGTAGGCCAGGCATGTCAATTGATGCCCACAGGAGCAAGCGCGCGCTTTAGAGCCCAGGAGAGCCTGAGCGCTTTACAGCGGAAAGGAAAGAGACAAACGAAAATGGTATTATATGCCGCTTAGTCGAGCTATATTCAGGAATGGCCAGCACTGATTCAATAATAAAGGGAAGAGAACTTATTAAAACTGTATCCATGTTAATTTTTAGATTTGCCTGAGAAGTATAAGTGCATTATAAGAATGTAAGTTTTAATTTTATTGCTCACTTTTCACAAGTTTGATTTTTTTTATTCAAAAGAAATATTTTCTCAACTTTTCGTATAGAAAAGTGAAATTTTCAGGTATAGGCCTATTTATTTAGTAGCCTTACAGAATGTTTTCGTAAATTTAATATACCGTATATACGTGTTACTGAAGATAATGTATTGAAAATTTTGAAAATATTCGCATGGAAATTGTTTGTAAGGAAATGAATTAACAAAGCAACTACTATTACATCATAAGCAAAAGATACGTGCCCATATGTTGTAAAAATGTCAGCTCTATAGCTTCAGCAGATTTCGAGAAAATAATTTAATATTCTGATGATAGGAAGTTGCTCACAAATGTCACCTTAAAAGCATAATGCGATAAGAGTTTTGTTATGTAATATTAGTTACACTTAAAAGAGATACAGTACCTAGGTAACTTTGCTTTGTACTGTAATATTGTTTTGATTAGTTTATTGATTACTTTTGCAAGGCTAAAGATACCATCAATATAAATTCCAACTTATCATGTCATACTCAATCTCTTTCTTTGGAATATCACTTTCTTTATGAATGACTTGTTTCATCCACTTAATACAGTATAATATTATACTACTATGGAATTTAAGTGAACATTCCTTCTTAACTCTCTATTATGTTATTAAGATTTAAAACACAAGTGCAATATTAAGAAATCAGTGTTAGTACTTTTGTTTTACAGACAATATAGATAGTATTAAACAGAAAGAAGCCATATGAAAATAACGACATAAAATTTCACGTTCCGTTTGAAGTTCGTGCACCACTGTTTTCTTAATCTAACAGGTTGCTTATTCATATACACAACCCTTCCTCTTTCCATACATAGCGCTTGCTGCCCGCGCACGACGTCAAGGTCAGAAAAATGCGCTTGCTTTGACATCACTGTAGTGGGCTATAGCATTCCTCTGAGTCAATTTTAGGGGTAACACGTCCCTATCGTCTCTTACCCAGAGTTGACAGTGCACATTGAACGCATCATTGCTCGTTCCTCCTTCAGGACAATACGTAGTGGAACGGCGACAAGAGAAGAGTAGAACACGGTGAAGTCGTTTACATTTCATTTATTATTAAATGACACACTTTAAGTATGTTTCAATTGAAAATGTTGGTTTCATAACACAAAACAAACATTGTATGGTATTATATACACAACAAATGTTCAAAGCGAGTCTTTTATTTGTTTTGAGGACCACATTTTACGACTATGCCAATCTCATCTCGTCACTGTTCCACTGTGCTGACCCCAAACTCAGTCTAAGTTGTAGTCTGTTGGCAGTGCACAGTGAACTCATCCCAACTACTGCCATCCTCTGAGGAGCTTAGTGCTGAGAGGAATGCGGTTCCGACTAGTCTAGCGCGGTACTGGAGTGGGAGGGAACAGTGACAGCGGCAGTCTGGAAGTACAATCATACTGAAAACATTCGCCCAATTTACGAGAGCAGTATGCCTATTAATTTTCTAACGTATTTTTGGCGAGATAGAGATACACCATTCGTACTTACGCGTTCAGAAAAGGAAAGTATTGTAGAAAATTGTATTTATTTTTTATTTAGGCCCATATATATATATATTTATTTATTTATTTATTCTGGTGAAGTTAAGGCCATCACACCACCAGAAATACAAATACAATAAAATAAATAAAAAGAAAAAATATAATAAAACTACAATAATATAAATGAAAAAAAGAGTCATACTATAAAATTTAGTGATTAGTAGAATTGAATTAAATTTGTAAAGTAATCAATTTAAATATACTGTACTGCTGAACTCACTTGAGAAGTAAAACTACTCGATTTGTATTTTAAGATATCACCAACAAATGATTTTCGCATGTCATTATAGGAATTTGTTTCCACGATACCAATCATACATATTCTGAAATTCCAATAGAATAAAACCAAAAACTTTTCCACAGCATGTTTCCTTAAAAATGACTTGTAACGGCGAAATATTTAACATGAGTAATTCATATAATATTAACATAGCTAATATCAGGGAGATGTTTGAGGAAAAATTGCAACACTATAATATATTAATAACAAAACCATATAGGCCTAGGTAAACAATATGTATATGAAATATTCACACACTACTACAAACTGAAGACTGCATATTTTTGGACGATTAATACTACCCACTCCGCTCGGCTCGGCTTGGCTGTAGCAACAAAAGAATCTACCTGCAACCCCCCCCCGCACCGATGGCAAGAATACCTCAGGTCCCAGCGCTAAACTCGTCGGAGGAAGACAGTAAATGAAACGATACATCTTTGAGCACCTACTGCTTTGAGGTTGCCAGTTTTCTCTTTGTCGATACGGAATGGCACGTAATGCTAGCATTTATACCATTGAATTATTATACTGTAACAATTGTCATATTTCATTAAACTGAAAACTTTATGCGCACATGGCTTTGTGCTCAACATAACGCTGCTCGTGTTATGTATCTCCAGTAAACGTGCTGAGGTAACGTGCATGGTTTACAATGACATAGCTCTGAAAGCAGGCTTCAGCGGGCATGCATTCTTTATCTCAACTCCGAATGTTCTGCCCTACAATACCACGAAGACTTTTAAAATCTTTTCGAAACGCTGTAATGTAATACCGCATATACAGAGTGATTCAGGAGGATTTATCGTCACTTACGGAGCTTATTTCTGAAGAAATTCTGAGCAAAAATGTCATATAAACATGGGTTCTATTCTCAATATTTACAGAGTTACGTTTCGTTATTGGAACGCATTGCTGTGAACAACGCGTCATCTTGGCCAGCAAGCAATCAGCAGCCAGCGCGAGTATGCAATTACGTAGAGCGACGAGTGCCGTTCACAAGCGTGTGGCCAAGTGTACTGAGGCGGACGGCAACATTTTTTAAAATGTGTTGTAAACTCTCCAAGACTGTAAATTAGGATGCAAAATTGAACTGCAAATAATCAAGTCGGTGGAAGTGGTGTGATTTGTAATAATTGTTGTGATAAGTGCGTAAGAATAAGGCAATTTTCTAGTCAAAAATAGAAAAAGATGTCTGTACGAAGCAACTAAGGAGTTCACGGCATATTTTTAGCTTCACAATACTTGCCAATTAAATAAATTATACTTCTGAATGGTTAATTCTCTATTTGTATTATTCTTTTCCTTCAAACTAAAGAAAAAACAAACAACTTTAAATTAACTCCGAAAATGTTGAGAATAGGAACTATGTTTTATATTACTTTTTTTTTTTTTTTTTGCTCAAAGTGTCTTCAGAAATAAGTGCGTAAGTAGCAGTAAATCCTCGTGAATCACCCTGTGTATATATATTAGTTAGTTAAGGACGATGCTAATATCCATAACAATGATTATGGCAATGCTATTATTATGGATTTTCTATAGCACGCGACACTTAAGTTTTTTTGACAATGGTGTAATTTTGGAATGTGAAGAATTCATATAGGATATAGGGTATGTTGACTTTAAAACGTACTTGTATTAGAAAATAGCCAAAAATTGTAGGTAACCTAAAAGTGATTATTTAACACGTGAAATAAAATGAACGCGAATACAGAAAAAAAAATATATATATATATATTTTTACGATGTAACAATTATGAGCCAAGCTAACCTAACTCAACCAAAGGTGGAAATTTATTATTATTATTATTATTATTATTATTATTATTATTATTATTATTATTATTATTATTATTATTGAGTTTTTCGAACTCTTATTTGAGGTTTTATCCCAAACTGTGAATTTTTTTTACTCATTCCTAACACTATATCAAGCGTTTATACGAGGCAACATAAACATCACTTTAAAAGTATAGGCCTACTGTACTAAATGAAGAACACGACAGTCTTGGCTTCTACGGAGTCTCGAAGCTTCATCTTAAACATTACCGGTAATAAATTATTATTATTTACTGTGTAACAGTTATTCGAAAGTCGGACGAATCTTCCTACTTTTAAAAATTTAGAGCACGCTGAATGTGGAGACCTAACCCATAATCCCTCGGGCTACTTCGTACGCACTCTCTCCGCACAGAAGAAAGCCAAATTAAGTTCAAATACACATCATTATTAGTTCCTGACGTATGAGACTAGCAATGTATTTTGTATATCTATGTCTGTAAAACATGCAGTTTATAAAACGTCAAATTATACTTCCATAATTGGTCATTTTTACGTTTATAAAAGCTTTTAGAAAGAAGTCACAATGTCAATCCAGCATGCATTTCCGTATCATGTTTTGCAACAATGCAATTTAAACTTACTTGCATAGAAACGTGTTTCTTGGCTGAAGAACTTGAGGTACACGAAATAGATGCGGCGATCACAAACTGCATTCCAGAGTTTAAAACACCACAACCAAGACTACAGTACATTCATCTCGAGGCATCATGTTCAATCCAAGTCTACAGTACAGTCATTTCAACTCACGACTACGAGATCTCACTAAATCACAACACTTTTCGTCGTATTCACTTCGTGTCTTGTAGGTTACGGAAACTTTTCCTTGTTGTGAAAAGGCGCAATACACGTTATATTAAAAATCCACTTTTGATTCTTCTATTTCAGAATACAGAGAAACTCATGTAATAAACACTTGATACAGCGTTGAATACATCTAAGAGGTATAATAGTTCTGAACTTACGAATAAATATTATGTAGGTACGGAAAGGAGGATTGTAGAATTTTAACGGTTTAGTTTCGCAATAAGCTTCATCATCGCTGCTATGTATGAGTAGGTCATCTTGGCCATCACTTAACAACAGTCGGAGCCTCAGGAAGTTAAACGTCCTGTCCACCACATTTATATCTCATAACGGTATTTGGAATAGGTTGACGCATCGTTTACAACACAAGAACCCAATTAAACACTAATCACATGTATCGATAAGAAAATGTGTTCACCTGTGTTCGTCGTAGCTTATAAAGGTTAGAAATAAATTAACCTTTGAAAGTATATAAATTCCTGAGAACAGTTGAAATCTAGAACACAAACAACTGAAGTCTTAAAAAACCAATAGAAATCAAGAATGTTAACAATAATTGCTTTGAAACAGATGAAATCTAGTACGCAAACTATAATCGTAAAACATTTGAAAAATCAATACACGAATGATACTCGGAACAACTTTATAATAACACAAACATATACATTTAATCATTTATTTTTGTTTTTATGTACGGGGTAGAATAATGATGTAGGGAAATTAAATGTTTACTGTCAAGCGACACTTTCTTTCCTCTGCACGCTAATTTATAACACACGAAAACATGTTTTTGATTTTTCTAATCGCCCTGCATACACGTAGTTCTCAACTGAAAACTATAATAATTTTTAATTCACTAGTCCACTATGAATCTCAGTTGAAGTTCCATTTCACAGAAGTCCAGAATGCTTTGTTTCTTGAAATAATAAAAATCACAATGCAACACAAGACCGCTTACTTCGCTTCGCCGGTGCCGTGCGTCTGTACAATACGAACATCTAGAAGTAACTGGCGAGTTATTTGCCGACTACCGTACATTTTGAACTGGAGTCACGTAGTTAGGAATGTTTCGGTAGAGCGGCTGTTGACGGCGGATAGTCGGACGTAAGAGAGACGAGTTCCAGTTGTTTTTTGTGTGTTGTTTCAATTCCCTCCTCCTGGATTCATGGTTGGATGACCACCTACCTGCATTACTATCACTACCTCTCTGTCTACAATGTTAGAAAGAGAGAGAGAAACAGCGGGGAGAGAGAAATGCGGTGCAAACAGAAATGAGAATGAAGCCAAACACACGTCTTGTTAATAGCATCAACGCTTACAGACCTCCCACAAAAATAATATGCAATCGAATCGTGAAGCAATCAGAACAAATTCTGGACCACCCAGTTTCGTTTTGGGTGGTAGATTTATACTTATTCATTCAATAGTTCTTTTTAATCGTTGAAATTGCGGTAATAAGTGGAATAAATAGTAAAAAGTATTTATTAATATGACAGAATGCCCTTAAGCAGTTTTGTCAACAAGAAATCTCACAAGCTGTCGAGGTTTGAACTTCTATTCAGAAACAATTAGTTTTATTCTTTTTAAAATACTTTTCAAGACTCATTGGCAAATTCTTTATACGTAAATGAAAAAGATTTTGAGAACTGTCAAAATATAGTAAAATGTCGTTATCCTATAACGAGCGCTAGTGTAATTAATATTCAGTATTAGAAAATTATTTTCTGTCCCTTTTCCTATATAATTTTAATAGTAAAATATTTCAATTTAACAAATTTTGCGTTTTAAGAAAAGATCAGTATAAAGAAATAAACCTTTCGTTCCCTTGCCGAAAAAAATTTAATACAGGAGACAATTCGTTAGCAATTAGGAACACATTTTATATTACAATAATATTGTAATTGCATAGTGGCCATATGGTCACTAGATATCTAACGTAGTATGTTTTGGGTCAGATGGTCAAAAGGAAGTAAACGCCAAAACATGGATTTTCAGGTTATGGTTGATTCACAAAAGAATTTTATACTTGTTTTGACGTTAATACTCCCGAATTCCAGGGACAGATATTTGCATATATATTTCGATATTCAAAGGAACTAAGTCATAAATCTCAATGCAAAGTGGAACATTTATCTCACCATAATTCAAAATGGATATTTTGAACTTATTTCCTTCTGACTTCAGAGGTAAGATGTTTAGGCCATGTCTCAAAGCTACATTTTCAGCTGAAGTGAACTAGATTGTTGACTAAATAGCCGGATGTGACGTCAGAAGTTATGATCCAAAGCTACATAGTGCATAGCAATTAAGTCCGTAGTAGCTAGTCAACGAAAATGCTTGCTTGATTGATGACTTGTTCACTAAATAAACATGGATATCTCATCAGCAAATGGGGTTATGAAATCTGAAAATGCGTTGGAAGTGAAATAATGTAAATATAATGTTGAATAACACGTTAACTTTGAACACTGACATTGTTAATACCTTCTGTACAATGTTTTAAACATTACTGTAATATTAGGCCGTGTCTCAAAGCTACATTTTCAGCTGAAGTGAACTAGAATGTTGACTAAATAGCCGGATGTGACGTCACAAGTCATGAGCCAAAGCTACATAGTGCATAGCAATCAAGTCCGTAGTAGCTAGTCAACGAAAATGCTTGATTGATTGATGACTTGTTCACTAAACAAACATGGATACCTCATCAGCAATTGGGGTTATGAAATCTGAAAATGCTTTGGAAGTGAAATAATGTAAATATAATGTAGAATAACACGTTAACTTTGAACACTGACATTGTTAGTACCTTCTGTATAATGTTTTAAACATTACTGTAATATTAGGCCGTATCTCAAAGCTACATTTTCAGCTGAAGTGAACTAGAATGTTGACTAAATAGCCGGATGTGACGTCACAAGTCATGAGCCAAAGCTACATAGTGCATAGCAATCAAGTCCGTAGTAGCTAGTCAACGAAAATGCTTGCTTGATTGATGACTTGTTCACTAAACAAACATGGATACCTCATCAGCAATTGGGGTTATGAAATCTGAAAATGCTTTGGAAGTGAAATAATGTAAATATAATGTAGAATAACACGTTAACTTTGAACACTAACATTGTTAGTACCTTCTGTACAATGTTTTAAACAATACTGTAATATATTAGGCCCTTATCATTTCCACATAACTCGTAATGAAACTGCATTAGGACACTGCCTTCTTAATTTAGTGCTGCACCGCGATGTCATGGTTTTCAGAAAAATAATCTATGAAGAAGGCCATGTTTCAAGCATACATGTCCAAAGCTCCCTAGAGTGCAGTTTACAAGTCACCTAGTTGCTAGTCACTAGTATGTAGTATGGACTTGAGCTTTGAGACACAGCCTTACTATCATGCAAATGTCTCTGAAATTTGTGTTACTAATTTCCTGCAGTTGTTCCTTTGTTTAGTTTCCTTCTACCAATCACAGCTCACTAATCTCACACAACATGGCTTCCCAGTCACACAACATGGCACCTCTTATCTTACAACGTTCTTCATAAAACTTGAATTTTGTACTTTTTCTATATCTTTATTCACACTTTTTCTCTTCAAGTGCAATGCAAGTTCAGGTTTTTATTTTATTTAAAGATATTTTCCGGACCAACATGCAAAATATTCGGAATTTACGGTGTAAGCATAGATAAATGAACAAGCCTGCTTTTTTCTTTAGAAAAATAACATTTCAATATAATGATTTTTTTCCTATAACGAAGTAATTTTAGAAGTCTCCGGATTTCGTTGTACTGGCATTTTAATATAGACATTTCTTTTTCACTCTCCGAAAGAAGAGTTTCTTCATAAAATTACTGGTAAAAATAGGAAAGGTAAAATCACCTCTCCATATTTTTTACTACCATTTTATAAAGCTCTTCACAATTGTTTGTAATGATAGATTCACCACTGTGTTCGACAGATTGTTGCAGTATCTAGCCAAGTGGTACAATCTCAGTGACAATAACATATTTTCAATTATATCTGTTCTTCACCTATCTAGCCCATCACTGTTCTCATTTAATGACTTAGTTTACGTAGCAAAGAAATTTAAAATTAGTTTCCAAGTTCGATGGAAATGAACTCTACAATGAATGGTCAATTTTAAAGGGAATGTTAACAACACTGATGCAAGGAATGATAAAAATCAGTGTTGCAAACTTTGGGTATCTTTTTTCGAAAAAGCTACGGTCCCTAATATGTTAATAATAATGCGACATGTGCTACCAGTTCCAGTAAACAACGCGCACGTGGAAAGAGTGTTTAGTGTCATGAATGGTTTGTGGACAATGACAGAAACAGAATATCAACAGAACTAGTGAGAACAGAAATTTGTATTAAAATGAACTTGAGTGTAAGCTATCAGGAATTCTACAAAATAGCGTTGAAAAACAAGAGACAGCTGGAATTTGCAAGGAACTCCAAGAAATACAAATTTTAATTTAGGCCTACGTCTATTCTTAATACAGCAAAGATTTAATTACTGCTGAATTTTTAACAATTTTACAACATTTTTATGCGAGGCTCTGAAAAAATTAACTAATATGCGGTACATTTAAGAGAGCGCAGTTTCCTGTGTGCATGCCTAAAAATTTCACCGTGATTGGATTTTATTTTACGGGGAAATAAATGCCTAAAATCTGCAAATCTGGTATTAAAATCAAGGAACTTGTTGGAAACGTAATTTCTTTTTTCACGATTTCAAGTATTAATTTATCCATCAAATGAACTCCGACATTGTTGAATTTTGAACCGATCCTTTAACTTGATATACAAAATGAAATATAATAATCAATTATATAGATATAATAATAATAATAATAATAATAATAATAATAATAATAATAATAACTTTTATAGACATCGTAAATCTCCGAGTTTGACGATAGTTCCACCTGGCAACCCTAAATGCATTACAAAGTCACATGCACTTTAACATAATTGCACGTTAACTAAACAACATATAATAAAAAAGCTGTAAAAATTAAGACATTTTCAGTTGAAACAATGATTGTAAACAAAAGACTGTTAATTTTACATTCTTTAAAAGAATTGCAGGGCATGAAGTATTACGCTTAGTAATGAAGCATAGAGTAGTAAATAAAAAAATACAATAAAAAACGCGCGCACACACAAAATATTCAAAATGGGAGACGCATAAAATGTATTTCTGAGATCTTTCCTTAGTAATATCGCGAAAAGCACATGCATTTACGATTCTCTTCCTTCACATCTTTACAATTGACTAGGCTTCATCTCACCATCCACGCTAGAGTTACGCAAAGGCTGTAGCTTATTGCCAAATGCAATATAAAAATATTGCACTCTCTAGGATTCGCGGAAATCCGCATGTGCATACAAAGGCTCTGGAAGATCGTAATTGTGAAAACGGCGTATGTTATATCACTCAGTCCTTTTCACCGCAGTTACAGAGATATTTGCAGGAAACTGTGTAATTACACGTGTTGCTTCCCTGCGTGTCTCTTGGGAGCACGTCCAGGAGAAATTTGAAGCGTTTAATAATACACGTATGTTCCTTCCTTGTGCGCATTCTTTTATTTCAGTACACACACAAGATGCTATAATCCCATATATGGAATTTTATTATATGACGGAAATGTGTCTGCGTCTGGTAAAGAAAACCATGCCCTCCGGTAGTTCAGTGGTGGATTGCGGATTTACCATTCCGCGAAATCGGATTAGAAGTCCGGCGAAGGCTGGAATGATACTTGGGGTGGATAACCCGTATCTCCAAAAGTTAACGAATTTCATTTCAACGGCACCCTTCATTTCACTTTCACCCCTTTATTCATTTCATTAAATTTCATGTCATCAAAAAGTGCATATATAGAGTGGAAGTGACGTAACCCTGCAGATTGAAAGGAACGATATGATACACGTAAATGAATAGAAAACCTATATTACGTTTCGTAATAAAATGAAGGATTACTCAGAAAATTGAGTTAGGAGTTTTAGCAGTCTGGCAACATCGACGCTAACATACTCCCATTTCTTTTCCTAATACAAATGTAAGAGGTCAACGAACTCAGGTCTGACCCCCCTAGGTGAACTACCTCCCATCTTCCTCTCTGGCTACAATGTTGCAAGCTGGTCGCATCGTTCAGTGGCTTGAAATTAGTTGTTTTAAAATTAAATTTACACGAAAACCGTCCACGCTATTGAAATACGCCAGAGGAATAAATGATTGTTTATTATATTTGCTATCGATATGGACAAAAATCACGATTTTACTCGCAATAGTTTAAGAATAAGAGGGTAGGCCTATTAAACATTATGGAAACAACTTTTTTTTTCTGAGAAAACTATGAACTTTCTACCAATATGGTATTACACTTATTTGTTACATACAACATGAGCTACTTACTCTGAAAATCTGCAGTATTATTTCACTTCCAGCCTTTTTCATTGACGTAGAACACGTATTTCCCCACCCGTTCCGGGAATCATGAAAGAAATAGGCTTAATGACAGAATTTCACATGCTTACTGTAACAAAAACTATTAGTCACAGCCTAATACTAATGTTGTTAGTAGTTAGGCCATGAGCCAATGTAACTTTTTTGACTACGCTCAATGACGAAACCTTCCCTTATCATGGGCATAATGGCGCCGAAGTGCAGTGCAGCCTCTCTCAGTAATATCTCGGTATCAATAGCAGTTACTGATCTGTGCGACCACTCATTTGATTTGTAATCGTGAGTTGTGCAATATTAAAGTGATAATAGATACGTACGAAATACTCTGAGTGAACTATGATAAAAATTCTGTTGTCTTCTGTGACACTATTTCGAAATGTCGCCTCTTATGAGAAGAAAATAGCCCTTCTTTAATTTCTTCTCTTATCATAGACACGTTCTCTTCATTTGTTTTCTTCAAAGCTACTATGAACATTTTTAAGAGTCCGTCGTTAATTACTCTAGAAATAAACATTCCACAGGATTTTCCTGAATGCAATGTGCATGGGCTACACAGAAATCGGAACATCCCACAAAGCTAAGCGAACATCTATTATTTGTATGCTATTGCACAATGAAAAACCGTAAGTTACTATCAAACTTTAATGAGTGTAATTTACAGGGTGTCAGAAAAAGGCATATGACTCGATTAAGAGAGAAGTTTTATATGATATTCTTATTAAATTTGGTATTCCCAAGAAACTAGTTCGATTAATTAAAATGTGTCTCAGTGAAACATACAGCAGAGTTCGTATAGGTCAGTTTCTGTCAGATGAGTTTCCAATTCACTGTGGGCTAAAGCAAGGAGATGTACTATCACCTTTACTTTTTAACTTTGCTCCAGAGTATGCCATTAGGAAAGTCCAGGATAACAGAGAGGGTTTGGAATTGAACGGGTTACATCAGTTGCTTGTCTATGCGGATGACGTCAATATGTTAGGAGAAAATCCACAAACGATTAGGGAAAACACGGGAATTTTACTGGAAGCAAGTAAAGAGATAGGTTTGGAAGTAAATCCCGAAAAGACAAAGTATATGATTATGTCTCGTGACGAGAATATTGTACGAAATGGAAATATACAAATTGGACATTTATCTTTTGAAGAGGTGGAGAAGTTCAAATATCTTGGAGCAACAGTAACAAATATAAATGATACTCGGGAGGAAATTAAACACAGAATAAATATGGGAAATGCCTGTTATTATTCTGTTGAAAAGCTTTTATCATCTAGTCTGCTCTCAAAAAATCTGAAAGTTGGAATTTATAAAACAGTTATATTACCGGTTGTTCTTTATGGTTGTGAAACTTGGACTCTCACTTTGAGGGAGGAACATAGGTTAAGGGTGTTTGAGAATAAGTTGCTTAGGAAAATATTTGGGACTAAGAGGGATGAAGTTACAGGAGAATGGAGAAAGTTACACAACACAGAACTGCACTCATTGTATTCTTCACCTGACATAATTAGGAACATTAAATCCAGACGTTTGAGATGTGCAGGGCATGTAGCAAGTATGGGTGAATCCAGAAATGCATATAGAGTGTTAGTTGGGAGGCCGGAGGGAAAAATACCTTTAGGGAGACCGAGACGTAGATGGGAAGATAATATTAAAATGGATTTGAGGGAGGTAGGATATGATGATAGAGAATGGATTGATCTTGCTTAGGATAAGGACCAATGGCGGGCTTATGTGAGGACGGCAATGAACCTCCGGGTTCCTTAAAAGCCAGTAAGTAAGTAATATACCGGGTGTTTTAGAATTCAACCGAAGAAATTTAAGAGGTCATGGAGGGGTCCTAGGTAAGTAATTTGAGTTAAGGAACTAGGGATCTGCGGGTTCAAATTTGTACGTATGGCGTGAAATATTTTGAGCCAGTACGCCACTGATTGAACCTATACATGGCATAACGTCATATTTGGAATTGTGTCGGATACAGTATTGCTATGCATAATAAATCATTACTACAAATACGTATTTTGATGGTTCGGAAAAGAAATAATTCAGAGATCTCAATAACATAAAAGATAGCGACATAAAAAAGATTACCACAGTGGGACTCGAACGTACCACCTTTCGACCTGAGGTCCGACGCGTTATTCGTTGCACCACAGCTTCATGTCGGTTATTCTCTTCTAAAATAGGTAAACTAACGAAAATGAACGAGAGTGAAACAAAAAGGAGTGCAGTGGCGTACTGTCTCATTACTTGCAGACAATTTCACAGATTCTGTAAAAGCTAAATTTTCAAAACACAGTTGATTAGTTCTTAAAAGTTGGGCAATCTCTAATAAGGCACAATGTCCAAAGCACTATGTACAGTAGTAGCAAAAAAAAAACCGGACCGACTCTTGTAGCTGATTTCAGAGCCTTGTTCACTCCAGAGCGTCGGTGGATATTCCTTGGACCCGAACCACCTGTGCAGTTGAACAACAGCCACGCAGCTGGTTACTGTTTTCGTCTTCATTGAATGGCTCAGGTGCTTGGCGTAGCGATATTTTACTAAACTACTTAATTAACTTATTATTCCCAGAACATGAATTTTACCAGCTTATTTTCTAATGGCTTTCGAAATGGACTACGTCAGCAGTCGAAACTACAACAATTTGAATAGATTACTCGCTATTTTGTGAATGCGGGCGTGGCATGCGCAGTGGCTCATTTCGGGGACTTTGATTATTCCGTCGGTCCGGTTTTTTTGCCATTACTGTACAGACGTGCACTCATTACGAGTGACTATGTGGCCGGGATCCGACAGGATGAGCGCCGTCTTGAATCACTAAGTGATTACTTACGCTTATCATATTATTATGATGTACTGAAGTACATATGATATTTCCAAGCAGGAATTCTGCGTTATCATATGATGAAGGATGGATAGAACAGCATGTAGAGCTGAAAACCCGGGTTCGAATCCCGGTGCCGGAGAGAATTTTTCTCTGTTCTACCCTTCCTTCATCTCATAATAATAATTTAAGTATTTAATGTATGTTTGATGTCTTCAAGTTACTATGAAGGAATAGCAGAGGTAGTTTGGATTCCTTCTACTGGGTGTTCATTTCAAAGTGTGTCATGACGTCACTGTTGTGAGTCAACGATTTGAAGCGAGTTTCAGCTTTTATGTCAGAGAAGTTGCCTATTAATGAAGGCGTTCAATCTGAACTTGAGAACGTGTACGGTATAACTTGAACGTCGTAGCAACAGATGGTGGTCTGTACAGTCTGTGTGCTACCATAACCTCTTTCGAACTGTTTTGCGCGGGCAATTCGTACGCAGGGTATTTGTTATCATCGGTTGCCTATGGCAACGTTCCACAACACAAATCAAATGCTCCGTGTCCATGTTGACCGTCGAAGTTAATGTCAACAAACACTGTACGTAAGTAATCGTCTTGACCCTCTCCCCATACTCCGACAGTAAGAAAAAAACTCACCTCAGTACGTGTTTCCAAATAGTTCACATTCCTGCCACTACCGGCGTTACGGTACGTATCGGTAAGTAGTCTTCAGAATGAACGCCGTACTTGCCAGGCAACTTCTCTGGCACATAGGTAATACGCCTCTGCGGAAATGAAGGACGATTGAATTCTCTAGGCTCATCGGCTAGCAACATGACGGCATACAGCGAGCCATGACACACTTTGAACTGAACACGCAGTATTCGCTGTGGTTTGCATGTTACTTTCGGTACAAACTGACAACAGCTCTGCAGCTGTAAGCTTCCCCTTTTAGGTATACAATGTGCCTTACTCGTAGCCCGACCGAGCCCAGCCTCTGTTAATTTCTATTTTAAGACACCTATCTTTTAAATTCTAAAATGTAGATTTGAATGTTATTTTTGGATTTTGTATTTTTTTCTTATCTCTTCTCATTTTTAATCATAGCCACAGATTGTGAAATTAATAAGAGCTACATTCACTTTGATATTCAATAATAATGACATCGAACCCGGAAAGCCGTTAATGATCGAAGAATAATGTTTTCACATTTGAATTGTATATTAATCCCTTTCTACAGAAATAAAAACCCTTCTTTATTTTAATGCAACTCTTATTCTTAATGAAACGTCTTGACTTTCAAATACTCCTAAGCTTATATTTCCCTTCAACCAGATTTCGAACAATCCAGATCACGTCATTCTCTTCTCCCCCTCACCTCGAGACTCTTCTTTCACGACCAGCCTCATTGTACTCGTTGATACAGCAGTATTAAATGACCGAATAAACATACATTGTTTGCCAAGACCTTCGAGCATCCAGGAAATGCAGATGAAAGCGACGGACTGTGTCGGAAGCGATGATGGTCGTACAGACAAATATTTATATTTCCTTTGTTGCATATTAATTGATGTGAGAAGTCTCTCGAGACAAATGAGAAGCGAGTTCATAAAGGGTACTTACCTCGCCCATAAACACTTAAGCCTAAGTAACGTGATATCAGTAAAGAGCATTTATCCTTTCATTGTAATCAGATAGCTCTTACTGATTTCATCTCGCGGTCCTTAACCTTCTTGCTGCAAAGAATGTGTTTCTTGCGATATTTTTATTGACCGAGGTCTTTCACCTGTGTTTAGGAATTAGAGTATATGGAAAATAATAAAAAAACGATAAGTTATTATTATTATTATTATTATTATTATTATTATTATTATTATTATTATTATTATGAATATGTTAGGATAAAATCCACAAACGATTAGGGAAAACAAGGGAATTTTACTGGAAGCAGGTAAAGAGATAGGTTTGGAAGTAAGTCCCGAAAAGACGAAGTATATCATTGTGTCTCTTGACGAGAATTTGTACGAAATGTAAATATAAAAATTGGAAATTTATCTTTTGAAGAGGTGGAGAAGTTCAAATATCTTGGAGCAACAGTAACAAACATAAATGACACTCGGGAGAAAATTAAACACAGAATAAATATGGGAAATGCCTGTTATTATTCGGTTGAGAAGCTTTTATCATCCAGTCTGCTGTCAAAAAATCTGAAAGTTGGAATTTATAAAACAGTTATATTACCGGTTGTTCTTTATGGTTGTGAAACTTGGACTCTCACTTTGAGAGAGGAAGATAGGTTAAGGGTGTTTGAGAATAAGATGCTTAGGAAAATATTTGGGGCTAAGAGGGATGAAGTTACAGGAGAATGGACAAAGTTACACAACACAGAGCTGCACGCATTGTATTCTTCACCTGACATAATTAGGAACATTAAATCCAGACGTTTGAGATGGGCAGGGCATGTAGCACGTATTGGCGAATCCAGAAATGCATATAGAGTGTTAGTTGGGAGGCCGGAGGGAAAAAAACCTTTAGGGAGGCCGAGACGTAGATGGGAAGATAATATTAAAATGGATTTGAGGGAGGTGGGATATGATGATAGAGAATGGACTAATCTTGCTCAGGATAGGGACCAATGGCGGGCTTATGTGAGGGCGGCAATGAACTTCTGGGTTCCTTAAAAGCCAGTAAGTAAGTAAGAAATAAGTAAGTAAGTATTATTATTGTTATTATTATTATAATTATTATTATTATAATTATTATTATAATTATAATAATAATAATAATAATAATAATAATAATAATAATAATAATAATTATTATTATTATTATTATTATTATTATTATTATTATTATTATTATTATTATTATAGCCTTAGCTCTTGTATGCAACGGTTAAAATGACATAACGCAAGACCTAATCTGAATGAAATAAAGCGAGGTCGAGATTTGAAACATGTTAAGGGGTTAGGTACAGCTTACAGCAGTAAAATTTTGGAAATATTCAACATTATTTTCCTCATTACTGTATCTTGTACAATAATGAAAATTAGTATGTGTAAAACATTGTCCTTCTGCTATATGACAAAATAGTACATTCTGCAACGAGCCTATAATGATAGTAATTAAGACGCGAGTATGGTTGTTTATGAAACAAGCGCAAGCGAGTTTCATAATTTTCATACGAGCGTCTTAATTACCATTATAGGCGAGTTTCATACGACTTTTTATCCATATTTCTAACTTGAAATTATTCAGAAGTATTCATTTTATTTGTATCTAACTGAAGAGCGGAACTGACCTTGTGCAATACCTCGTAAATTGTGAGATGTGCGCAGACGCGAAAGTATTGATTTTTTTTCCGAGGAACAGATCTACACATTGACCTTGATAGCCTATAACCTACAGATAAACTAAATATTAACCTTGATATAACATTGAAATTAAATTAGACATTGAAAAACGAGATGACAAATTGAATTTATTTGAATATTATTTACAATTAACGCTAATTTTTATAGTAACAGAACATAACCTTCTGCGACAGTATTGGATTTCCAGCCTCCGTGACCTTTCGATAGTTGTCTTTCGATTGCATATCCGAGAATAGTCGAAAACCTGAACTTTAATGAATAGTTGTACTTTAATGACATGCATTAAAGGACTGCTACCAAGTGTATAATTACTACATTTTGGCATGGTCGAGCATAAATATTTTACGATAAAAAAATTATATATATATATATATATATATATATAACTATCCAACATTCTGTGATGAAATTATCTGTGTGTATTTATGCTTATCATACCTACAATATGATGCAAAATCACTTTTCTACCTTTGATAGGTTGTCTGATAAAAATAAATTCATTTAATAAAATGGTCAAATATCAATATTTTCTTCTAACAAAAAATAAAAAAAATATATATTATTTATTAAGGAATGTAGTTGAAATAGCATGATATTGTAAATATGAGTTTCAGAAATAAAATAAAAGAGAGAGAAATGAACAAGTTTATGAGTTATGAGGGAACGCTTCATCACTGCACAGTGAACTGCCACCGTTTTGGATTAAAAAATAAATAAATATATTTTTTTTTAAATTGTAAGAATATTTTTTTCATATAGTAGAAGGACAGTTTTTTTACACATACCAATTTTCATTATTGTGCAAGATACAGTAATGGAAGAAAAAATGTTGAATATTTCCATAAACTTTACTGCTGTAAGCTGTACCTAACCCCTTTATATTATGAAAAAAGGACGGAAGAAGACCAAAAAGGAAGTAATGCAGGGAGGAAGCCTGAGAGGAAGTAATGCAGGGAGGAAGTCTGAGAGGAAGTAATGCAGGAAGGAAGTCTGAAAGTAAGGATTGAAGTAAGAAGGAAAGGAAGGAAATTAAGATATAAAGAAATCAAGGAAAAAAGAAAGACATAAATAAAGCAAGAAGTGAGAAAGATATAACGAAAACAAAGCAAGAAGAGAAGGAAGAAAGAAAAGATAAAGAATTAAAAGAAAGAAAGAAAATTGAAAATATAAGTTAGAATATGAGTAATAAAGACGGGAAAGTAGAAATTATAACAGAAGGATAGAAATACCTCTGATTGAGGTTCTTACTATTATGTACCTACATCTATTATCAGGCAGTACATCTCACTCGACAATATGTGTCAGAGGAAGAACAATTGTATAGCCTACATCCGAAGTCTGACTAGTGTAATAGTATGTAGCTAATTGGCGATGTATGCAATGGAGGGGAAAAGGAACTGGCCATCTTACCCCATTATCTTCTGGCCTAGTTGCCTCAAAGTGGTTCCTCGTTGGTATCACTTGTGAGGTTCAGACCTGTCTTCGGACAGTTGACTAAACAACAGCAAAGATAGAAATACGAGAGGGAAGAAAGACTTAAAGACAGATAAATATTTAGGCAGACAGATAAATACATAGGTACCGTAAGTAGATATTGCACACATACCCTACATAAAGACATACCAACATACATACATAGATCTAATACGAAGAGGATATGTATGTATATATATATATATATATATATATCTCTTAATATATAAAATTGAATGTGGGTATGTATGTATTTATGTATGTGTGTATGTTCTCTATACAAATCTACACGTTTTGACCGATATGTGCCAAAGTTTGCACATTTAACCTTTATAACCAGGAGAAGAACATAGGCTACATTAAAATTGTGCAAATGGAAGTTAAATCAATTAAAAATAAAGAGATCAAATATTCATGTATTATATTAAAATGCAAAATCTTCTACAGTCAATAAATCATTGTCTGTTGTATTCAACATCGACTTTCACGAGGCCTTGGAAATTTTAACACGAAATTAAATTACATTGTTGTTACACATCATGAAGGCTAAAACTAGATAATTCATGCAATATGTATCTTTACGCAGTCCAGGACCGTATTATGAATTCCTCGATGCAGTTTTGTAGATAGTGAGCAAATAACTTTTATACAACTGAATTCTAGAATTCTTTGAAACTACAAGGATTGCTACCACATAATTTACTTAATATTGAATAACCAATAGTACTATTGCGAAATATTGACCCACCAAAATAAATTATGCACGAATAAGAATTGGTGTAAAAAAACTCATACGAAATGTAATAGAATTGGTAATATTAACTGCAAAAATAAAAGGAGATGTTTTTATTCCACGCATTGCTAGGATACTCATTCAATTTTAAGCAACTGCAATTTCAATGCCACTAGCATTTGTAATGGCCATATTAAAATGAAGCTCAAGGACAGTCGCTCAAAGTTGCAGACATTAACTTAAAAACTGCGTGTTTTTCACATCCTCAACTATATTTTATACAAAGAAGTGGAAAAAAAAAAAAGATTTTACACATATCAATAAGCAATTCAATGATACTTTTGTCATGTTGCTAATGTAGTATGTGAATGTACATAAGCCCACTGAAAATAACATTGTATTAATTCTCAAAATATTGTGTTCACGTCCCAAAAATGTGTTGCTGCGAAATTAGATCTGTATAATCACGTTGCAAATTTAGTATGTTAAGCGTTGTAGAAATAAAAATCTCTTAATTTCTAAAATACCGGTAGGCCTACACTTTTCTCAGAATATTAGCCTCTATGTTAAAAAATGACATTGCGAGTTTATATTGTATCTGTATTCTGTTCATAAAATTAGAATTAATACAGTACGTTTTGAATTTATGAGATATACAGTAGTTTCAAGTTATATTAAAAAAAACTGGGTATGATATAAGTGAGTGTACAGCGGTCCGGTCAAGAGGTAAAAAAAATCTTCCAATATAAATTAAATTATATATGTATATATATTGATTCGATGCTGAAACTGATCAGAAAGAGGAGAAGGAATTATATTTTCGTTGGGTTTTACTTTGTTTATAGTTTGATTTTTCTATTACTTTATTTGTATTTCTGGCGGTGTGGAAGAGAAGGCCTAATGACCTCAACTACACCAGAATAAATAAATAAATAAATAGAAACAAATAAGTAAATAAATAAAAACAAATAAATAAACAAAAACAAATAAATATATAAATAAAAACAAATAAATAAATAAATTTAAAACAACAGTTTAACGTCAGGCACATGATGAATAATGTTTTCTATTCGGTGGCTGATTTACAACTGTTTTAAATTGAGTTAACCCTGGCAGGCATTTGCCTAAGGAGTTCATTAATTCATGTAAGTGACGTTAAGTAAAGATTCATCTTTATGGGCGAGGAAAGCTTAGTAAAGACAATTCGTTTTGGTTGTGTATAGTTAGGTTTCCGAGATTTCGGAAAATTTAATAACCAGTTTAATTAAAAATAGAAGCAGAAAGAAAACTCGGGCAACACCGGGTGCTTTCAGCTAGTATATGTATATATATATATATATATATATATATATATATATATATATACACACACACAAACAGAAAGCTATGTACAGTAGATAGGAACACGTGACAGAAGGATAGATAGATAGATAGATAGATAGATAGATAGATAGATAGATAGATAGATAGATAGATAGATAGATAGATAGATAGATAGATAGATAGATAGATAGACAGACAGATAGTTTTTTATTTTAGTAGGTTATTTTACGACGCTTTATCAACATCTCAGGTTATTTAGCGTCTGAATGAGGTGAAGGTGATAATGCCGGTGAAATGAGTCCGGGGTCCAACACCGAAAGTTACCCAGCATTTGCTCATATTGGGTTGAGGGAAAACCCCGGAAAAAACCTCAACCAGGTAACTTGCCCCGACCAGGAATCGAACCCGGGCCACCTGGTTTCGCGGCCAGACGCGCTGACCGTTACTCCACAGGTGTGGACTAGATAGATAGATAGATAGATAGATAGATAGATAGATAGATAGATAAGACAGAAGGATAGTTATTTAGATAGATAGAGAGATATGAAGATAGGTAGACAGACAAAACGGTAGGGAGACAGAAGTGTATGTAGAGAGCTCGACAGGAAGGTAGAGATATTGAGAGAAAAACAAAAAAGTGTATAGTTAGGCAGATTGAAATTTATTAGGCCTCTAAGAAAGGAAGATGGACAAAGAGCAAGGGAGTTAAATAAAGAGAAA
Source organism: Periplaneta americana (assembly GCF_040183065.1). Classification (NCBI taxonomy): domain Eukaryota; kingdom Metazoa; phylum Arthropoda; class Insecta; order Blattodea; family Blattidae; genus Periplaneta; species Periplaneta americana. The sequence continues at coordinate 177,634,329 of NC_091118.1, read as the reverse complement.
CATAGGTAGATAGAGGGAAGTCAGAGAGAAAGATAGATAAAAGGAAAGGCAAACAAACGGATGAAGGTAGATTGGTGGGCAGAAAAGTAGGAAGAGAAATATATGCCAAGAAGACGAGAAAGTTATTAAATATTATTTCTGAAAATAATTGCATGAAAAGAAAAGGTGATCATTGATTAATATTCAGACGATAACTTGGAAAAATAGAGTAAGATAGAAAAGGTAGGTAGGTAGATAGGTAGACAAGCGTTAATATTTTATGTAACTGGTATACGAGGCTTCGTAATCTTTTCGGAGGAACTGAAAAGAAACGTAAATTATCAGGAAACGTAAATAATTTCTAATAGCCGTTCGAAGAAATTCCACATAGCTGGCAATCTCACTTACAGTTAACTTTCTGCAAATAGGATCTATTCTTATTTACCAGTCAACGGTCTCCTTTAGTATGTGTCAAGTCAAAGTTTCAGCATGAGAAATAAATACCGTATCTTCTTGTTTTTATCAACCTGAAATCTTGGAATCTTGAAACATTAGAAACTGTATGTTTTTCTTCACTTGACAATACTTTCTCCATACTAACGTGTATGAATGTAAAAAAAACTGTCGCTCACCACTGATTCAAGGTTAGTGTGACAACAGACGTGTGCAAAACAGAAGTTAATGTGGTGAGCGCGAGAAACACGGCACATCATCACATCCTGCCCACCTGACAACGGCGCGTGGCTGAGCGACCAATCGAGTGAAACGTGCATGCAGGAGGAAGTGAGTGTTGATGCAGAATCAGTGAAATTTTCTGGCGTGCTCTGATGAAAGCGGTGGCACAGAACCAACACCAGCTGTCCGAGATAAGTCGTGCACGTATATCCATCAACGTGCAAGTGAAATAAACGTGGAAAGCAAAGTGACAAGAATGTGTCAAAAAACTGGATTTAAGTGTACTGCTGTAACATACTATAGCTAATAAGTCAACTAAAGAACGTGCGTGACTGTCATATCCTTTGAGCGCTGCTGCCAAACCTTTCATTCCACTGATATAGCAGTCACCGTTGGGTTTAACGATCAATTTACGTAATAGATTTATTGTTGTTGTTTAGTCAACTGTTCGTAGACAGGTCTGAACCTCAAAAGTGATGCCAAGAAGCCACCGCCACCACTTATGAGGCAACTAGACTAGGAGATAATGGGTTAGGGTGGCCAGTTTCTTTCCCCCTCCATTACATACATCGCCGACTAACTACATATTACGCTAGCCAGACTTCAGATGGATACAAACAATAATAGATTTATTCTGTACTGCCTATTGTAATTGGGGCTTTGCCCTGTTTTAGACATAAATAAATAAATAAATAAATAAATAAATACGTATTTTAATTATGTACGACTATAAACTGGCACAATATGAAGAAAATTTTGCTAGAATAATCTGCCTAGTGTTGCGTTTTCGCAACAGTCTGCATTAGCTATTTTTCTGCAAAAATGCAAAGGAATGAATTACAAAATTAACTTTTATTTAATTGCTGTGTATACTAGAAGAATCAAAAGAGCCTGCAGCACAATAATTAACTTCCATTTCAGTTTCATGTGGCGGTGGAAAAATTATGAAAATATTCAACAAAAAAAAGTCTTGGGCATAAATGGAAATATAAAATAGGCATAAATATTTTAATACTGAAATATCTTCTTTTCTAAGTGTATTTTTATTTCAAATTTGAAATTTAGTGCAATAACAAATTGACGAAATTTAATTTACAAAAACTTCCCTCAGAGGGCTCCCACATGAACAAAGTGATATAGGCAACTTGCGAAAATGTATAATAACATAACGAAGGTCTAATATAAAAATACAATTCATTCATTCATTCATTCATTCACAGTGTTCTGCCCAATGGCAAGTCTTTCACTGCAAACCCAGCTTTCTCCAATCTTTCCTATTTTCTTCCTTTCTCTTAGCCTTCGCATATGATACGTATATCTTAATGTTGTCTGTCATCTGATAACTTCTATCTCGAACTCTTCTCCCGTTCACCATTCCTTCTAGTGCATCCTTCAATAGGCAGTTTCTTCTCAGCCAGTGACCCAACCAATACCTTTTCCTCTTCCTGATCAGTCTCAGCATCATTTTTTCTCAACTCCTCTTTCCAACACGGCTTCATTTCTTATTCTGTCTGTTCATTTCACACGCTCCATTCTTCTCCATATCCACATTTACAAAAATAACAGAAATGAAACAGTATGATTTTTTACACACAAATATTAAAATTTATAATTACTGCCAAAGAAGTGATAAAATAAATAATGAAGTTTGCACTCAAAAGAGCAAATGCTCGTGCATGGGGTAGTTCCAGTTAGGTAATATAATAGTCTATGTTATGTTATATTTTATTTAACGACGCTCGCAACTGCAGATCTTATATAAGCGTCGCCGGATGTTCCAGAATTTTGTCCTGCAGGAGTTCTTTAACATGCCAGTAAATCTACTGACATGAGCCTGTCGCATTTAAGCACACTAAAATGCCATCGACCTGGCCCGGGATCGAACCCGCAACCTTGGGCTTCTATGCCAGCGCTATACCAACTCGCCAACCAGGTCGACTATAATAGTCTACTACAAGTTAAATGACATGATTAAAATTTTAAGTAGGTAAGAATTGAGAAAATACACTACTTGAAATAAAGAAAAAAATATCTATATGAAACAGTTAAATAATGAATTGCTTCAATTTAAATGTTTATTTAATTTTCTTATAGAATATATTATTAAGGTTACTTAATTCTGGATTTATCTTTAAACAGGTTTACACCATTATTTACAAAAATAAGCCTTTAGAGATTAATACTTCTGTCTACAGTTAATGTGCTATCAAACAAAATACAACAAATCTACGCTATTAAACGGTCGTCAGCATAATCAAATCCTTACCTTAACACTAGGACTAGGTAACTCAATTTTTTATACTGAAGATAAAAAAATAGCTCTTACATTGGCTCGGCCCAGTACTCTTATAATACAACAAAAGTAACTTAGAAAGCATGATGGAATATTCCGATTGTCAATTTCTATAAATGAATACAATATAACAATTTTTTATTACTCAGTCAATGACAAATCAAAGTAAAATAATGACTTAGTTTATAGTCATTAAGATTATATACATGAATTGCAAAATTGCGAACGTTTTCGCCTATTCAGGCATCCTCAGGCAGTTATACAATATCTCAATGTCGTATACGTAGCTATTGGTGGTGAGTACTATTTAAAATTAATTGTGTACAGGACATCTCCATTATTAAAATGTAATATTACAGGTAATAAACTTAAATAATGTTAAAAATGTTAAAAACTATGTAGTAACTAAACTTCATAATTTGTGGAACACTTGTTCAGTCCAATGAGTGGTCGATGTATGTCGTTTAAAATGTGACAACAGTTGCTAACTATGCAGTTATCACATTTTAAACGACATACATCGACCACTCATTGGACTGAACAAGTGTTCCACAAATTATGAAGTTTAGTTACTACATGGTTTTTAACATTTTTAACATTATTTAAGTTTATTACCTGTAATATTACATTTTAATAATGGAGATGTCCTATACACAATTAATTTTAAATAGTACTCACCACCAATAGCTACGTATACGACATTGAGATATTGTATAACTGCCTGAGGATGCCTGAATAGGCGAAAACGTTCGCAATTTTGCAATTCATGTATATAATCTTAATGACTATAAACTAAGTCATTATTTTACTTTGATTTGTCATTGACTGAGTAATAAAAAATTATTATATTGTATTCATTTATACAACAAAAGTAACTTTTCTACATTTTCTGCCAAAAAGATTACACCTATTGTCAGTTAATATTATTTTATTCCAGGAAAAACTCATCTAGTTTCAAAATGAGAATGGTAGAGAGCAAATTTGAAGGTTGCAACGAATTTAAAACATTAATATATAGATATGTAAATAGTTCTGATTGGAGTTGGAACGGATCTTATGGTTAACACCGTAATGTAGATTATGATAAGTAGGCCTAGATACAACAACATTGAAAAGATTTCCATCGGATTCGAAAGAATGAGTAAAGTGGAATAGGAACCACACATATTTTGTTTTGGCTTCTCGAATTCGTTGACACTACAAGTTCATTGCCTCTGTTGTTGTTCAGTCAACTGTCCGAAGATTTGTTGGAACCTCATAACTGACACCAATAAGACACAATTAAGCCAGGATGTAATGGGGTAGGCTGCCCTTTTCCTTTCCCTTCCATTGCATACATCGCTGATTAGTAACTTCACTAATATTCAATGACTTTATAAAGAGGAATTTGGATATTTTACTTGTCCTTCGGAATCCAGGAATATTGGAGAAATGAGTGGATTGGATTTTTCAAGTGTTTCCTGAAAATCATCTCTATTGTTTCCTTATAATATCTGGAGAGCCCAGTTCAATGGTAGTTAATATTAACGCAAGGAAAAAAATCGTGCAAATATGAAAAATATGTGCATCGATTCGGTCCTCGAAAAGTTAAGCCAACCATAGCATAAAGATGGAACATATAGATACTTCATTTAAGCCTTCTGGGCTTGTCTTTCCCTCGTTATTGTTCTGAGGAGAAAACAATCAACACACATGCCGCTTAAAGTACCTGCTGCACGTATGTGCTTGAATTGGAACTGTATCCAAGTATGCTTCTAGTTTGAATAATTTCGAAGGAAAAATTGTTCCGGGGCCGGGTATCGAACCCGGGATCTTTGGTTAAGCGTACCAACGCTCTACCAACTGAGCTACCCGGGTACTCTACCCGACACCGATCCAATTTTCCCCTCTATATCCACAGATCTCAAAGTGGGCTGACAACCGTCAAGCAACCAACATTGAGTGCACACTAACTCTGTGTGACTTAAATTGTGGTTTTCTGTTAACGAACAGTGACGTGTATTATGTATTTTCCTTCGAAATTATTCAAATCAACTTTACAGGGAGTTATACTTGAAACTTTGATTTGCATAATACACGTCACTGTTCGTTAACAGAAAACCACAATTTAAGTCACACAGAGTTAGTGTGCACTCAATATTGGTTGCTTGACGGTTGTCAGCCCACTTTGAGATCTGTGGATATAGAGGGGAAAATTGGATCGGTGTCGGGTAGAGTTCCCGGGTAGCTCAGTTGGTAGAGCGTTGGTACGTTTAACCAAAGGTCCCGGGTTCGATACCCGGCCCCGGAACAATTTTTCCTTCGAAATTATTCAAATCAACTTTACAGGGAGTTATACTTGAAAGCTTGATTTGCATGCTTCTAGTTATTTTATGCTCGACCATGCCGAAATGTAGTAATTATACACCTGGTAGTAGCCCTTTAATGCACCTCATTAAAGTACACCTATTCATTATCGTTCAGTTGTTCAGCCAATGAGAAATCACCATTGTAGCATTATAAAAGCGCAAGTATCGATTATTCTCGGATATGCAATCGAAAGACAACTATCGAAACGTCACGGAGGCTGGAAATCCAATACTGTCGCAGAAGGTTATGTTCTGTTACTATAATAATTAGCGTTAATTGTAAATAATATTCAAATAAATTCAATTTGTCATCTCGTTTTTCAATTCTAAATCAATTTCCAGGTTATATCAAGATTAATGTTCATGTTATTCTCTAGATTATATCAAGGTCAATGACATTCGTTCCTCGAAAAAAATCAATACTTTCGCGTCTGCGCACATCTCACAATTTAGAAGGTCAGTTCCGCTCCTCACTTAGATAACCATAACATGAATACTTATGAATAATTTCAAGTTAGAAATATGGTCGAGCACAAAAAGTCGTATGAAACCTGCTTATAATGGTACTTAAGACGCTCGTATGAAAATTATAAAACTCGTTTGCGCTCGTTTCATAAACAAACATACTCGCGTCTTAATTACTACCATTATAGGCTCGTTGCATAATATACTATTTTCCCATAATTAATAGCATATTTAGTTCCTAAAGATTATTATAGGCCTACTAAACGCATTGAATAATGGTAGCTCGTAACTCCATTTGAACATCCTGTTGAGAGCATCAAAATGATGAGGTAAAACATGGGCAAAAACTGTAACCTTGCCTCGAAGTTAAATACGGCAGTGAACAAATCTTCATATTCGTGGTTCTAGCAGAGGAGGAGTGGCCACGCCCGGCGATGACATCTGCCAAGGTTCCTCCTTGCTCTACCATGTGCATCGTCGGCAAGGCTGTTATCATCTGACGACAGGCCTTGGCGGCGGGTCGCACAATCCTTGTCATCTAATTTCACGCCTAAATCACTACTTAGAGATTAATTAAGAAGACACAGTACGCTCAGCAATGTGGGAGGATCACGAAGGTGTCAGACGTTAAAGCAGGCGTCAAGGAAACAAAGATTAATCTATAATTTTATCGATGACATCATACCCTCATCAAGGTGTTCTTAAATTCATCAGGAAATCCATCGGAGCCGAGCCAATGGAAAGCATTCTTAACCTTGCCAATGAAATTCCTCGGTATTAATCTGATTCTAAAGTCGATGGTTCTTTTTTTTTCTAGTTGGTTATTTAACGACGCTGTATCAAGTACGGAGTTATTTAAAGTCGATAGATTTGGTGATAGCGAAATGGTATTCGACGAGATGACGTCGGGGATTCGCCAAAAACTACCTGACATTTGCCTTACGGTTGGGGAAAACCTCGGAAAAAACCCAACCATGTAATCAGCCCAAGCGAAAATCGAACTCACGCCCGAGTGCAACTCCGGATCGGCAGGAAAGTGCTCCAGCCGACTGAGCTACGCCTGTGACATGGTTCTCTTTGGTCTGGGGTATGTGATAGGATTAACATTCTAGGCTAACTGATCTACAGCTAGTAGTAGCCTATATTACGAAATTGCAATACAAGGTGGTAACACAGTCTAAGACATACAGTCACGCAACTCATACGTATAAAATATGCCAACATTTGACAGCTGGCGCGACAGTAGCCCTCTAGCGGCAGGCAAGTTAAAAGTGTGCACACGACATATGATAACATATCAGAAAACGGGTTTTGCGTAATTTGTTTTATATTTTTATGCTATACAGTAAGTGTATATGATTCTTATTAATTTTAATTTAGAATCCTAGAAGAATTTCACACGCAGTTAATCTACAAGTTTCAGAAGCTGAGAATAAACGTAATTCTTTCTGCTCCTTACAACTGAATCATGGAACTGTTCACGTATCATGGTTTGAAATAATATAATTGTTCGTACGTGGATGGTTAATTAAATTCATTCCTGAATATATTTATGAATCATTAGAACTCTATATTTCCTGTGAGAAGAGTCAAAATTAGTAGCTTCAAAATTGTAGGTTACATTGCGTGGTGAACGCCTCTCCCTATTTCCTGAGAAATTAACTATTTTCCATACCGCAAATTGGGGTAAACTCGGCCACTGAGGTAAACTTGAAAATAAAAAAGGGGAAGATTTAAACCTTAATATGACAGACATTGATTTATGAAGTTTATTATTTTTCATTTCTTAAGAACCGGTATTTCCTTTATTATTTTGAGTGACAAATAGTGCTGATATTATGGTTTAAATGTTTATGGCAAGTTTACCGCATTTTACATTACATTTCCAGTTTTCACACATAATGCCTAATTTTAACTTATCCTACCTATATAATACGTAATTTACATGCCCTTACTGTTAATATGACGTAGGTGAAAACAAATAAATGAACACACAATTTTGTTGAAAAAATTGTGACTTCAATTAACTCAGAAAATGTAGGCCTAATTTTATTTTCAGAGCAGAAGTGGTGTAAGTCAAAATGGGTAATGAGGGTTAAAGTAAACATTCTTTAAAATACAGCGCAAAGTAGCAGTTAATATTGAATTTATTTAAACTATTAGTAGTCAGTGAATAGCACGAAGGATATATTAATTGCTACTTTGCGCTGTATTTTACAGAATATTTACTTTAAATCTCATTACCTAATTTTGACTTACACCACTTCTGCTCTGAACAGCTCAAATAATCACTGGGAATGTAAAATCAACACCAATAACAGTCATGCAAATTATTACAGAAAAGATTGCTTTTTATATTAAATTTAAAAAGGCTCTTGAGAACTTAATACGTCTGCCACATGAATCTACACCAACACATCGGAAATCTATCGACACAGTCTGGATTTATTCAAGAAGTGAATATTTTGCAAAAGGATTACAATACTCCATGAATTCTTGAAAAATTAACACCATGATCCCTACTTGAATGCAATATAACGTTCAACTTTTGAAAAATATATAGAAAAAAAACACGAATACAAAAAGTATGGAATTACTTGCATTAAAAACTGTAGATACATTATCCAAAATCGGAATGGTTACACATTTACACATATGATTTCTACAAAAAAATAATATACTGTAACAGGTATTTACTTTGTTTTTATTTAAACTCTCCTTCCTGACATACAAATAGGTAACTGATAAGTAATAATAATGTTTTATAGAACACAATACGTAGGCTACTTACAACGTGGATTATTGGTTATTCCTGAGTTATGATTTTCTCATGGTCTTTAGGGAATCTGAAGAACGACAAATTCGGAGATTTAAACTTGTTGTTACTGCAATTTTCGTCATTGCACACATTGCCTTTATTCCGATGTATGATTAAAACGTTATTATAACATCTCGCATCCCTTTAAAGCACGTGCTGGCTGAACGAGACTATGGCCAGTGCCTTGCCTGCCGCTTGGGCGCTAGTGTCGCGAATGTTGGCAGAAAAAGTGTTGAAGTTTCGTGACTGTATGTCTTAGACTGTGGTGGTAAGCAGATAGGTTGTAGAGAAACCGCAACGCGGCAACCTGGCACTCGTTCGAGTTGCTCATAGACTCCGTTTACGCGAACTTGCTATCTGTTATATTGCGCATTGTATCGATAAATGTACACAACAGAAGCTATTATAAATATTACGAAATATAAACAGTTAAAGTATCATTTACTCACTCAAATTAAGAGGCGATATTCTGAAACTGTCTGCCTTCTTGTTAAAAATAAATATTTATCGCACCTTTTAAGAAGTAGTTCCCGTTGAGGAATGGCAGCAATGCTTTTATGGATGTTATTTTTCTCTTCTTCCAGGGTATGTGGATTATTTTTTAACATTTTGTCTTTTGAAACAGTGTTTCTCAATCTTTTTGATGAGATCCCTCTTTCCCTCAAATTACTTTAGTTCGGTCCTCTGGCCTATTAATCATGAAGAGTATTTTTTGAAACCATCCTGAATCATTCCATTCTGAGTCAGACGACAATCGATCAGAGAGAGAACGATTGTGTGTATGTACTGTATCTACAAAGCGCGATAGTTCTTGAATAATTTCGAGGAAAAATTGTTCTGGGGCCGGGTCTCGAACCCAGGACCTTTGGTTAAACGTACCAACGCTCTCCCAACTGAGCCACCCGGTAACTCTACCAGACACCGATCCAATTTTTTCCTCTATATCCACAGACCTCAAAGTGAGCTAACAACCGTCAAGCAACTAACATTGAGTGCACACTAACTCTGTGTGACTAAAATTGTGGTTTTCTGTTAACGAACAGTGACGTGTCTTATGCAAATCAAGCTTTCAGGTATAACTCCATGTAAAGTTGATTTGAATAATTTCGAGGAAAAATTGTTGCGGGGCCGAGCTTAATTTGCGACAGCTCTTCTTATTGATCCAAATAATGAACGAAAAGGAGACAAATTAATTCTCCCTCCCATTTTCATTCTGTTCTTTCTTTCTTTCTTTCTTTCTCTCAGTTTAACCTCTCCCTTCTAGGTACATTTACACGACCCACGCCACCGGGCCTTACAGGGCCGCGACCTGTCGGGAGAGGAATTACTATGGATCACATACATACTTTTTTGACCACACAAGGACATGGAGGGCCTCCCCGGATGATGGATCAGCTCAATGCCAGGGCCACCTCCGATACAACACAAACATTTAAGACATTACACAGCATTCACTAACACATATGAAAGGATTAAGGGAAGGATCGCCGTCCATGGCCGGACTTTCAAGAGGTACAATAACTGAGGAAACCATGGAAATCCTCAGGATTGCCGGCCCCTGGGATCGAACCCCGACCTCCCGAATGCGAGGCCAGCCATCTATCACTCCGCTAACCCGCTCGGTCACTTCATTCTGTTCTAACTAAAACAAGTTGTCTTTGTTAGTCAAGAGGGAAGGAACACTTCGTAGATAATATCAATTTAAAAACAAAATAAAATAATATTATTTTTTTATTTAACACAAAATAGTCGGATATTTAAATTTTTATATAATTTTAAAATTGTATTATTATTATTATTATTATTATTATTATTATTATTATTATTATTATTATTATTATTAGCTATTATATTTTGTTCGTGGCTCCATTAAGTGCTCTTTGGTCTCCCAGAGGGCCGCGATCCTCCGGTTGAATATAATTGTTCTATAATTCCTTTTGGAAAAATGCCAACCAATTCTCTTTTTCCAAGATGATTCTGTGACAGGAGGCACAGTCGTATGTTCTACGCACGAATTTCATACAATATTTAAGGATAGAATACGGTATAGTCTCGATTATCCGGGTTATACGGGCCGAGGGCAATCTGGATAAGAAAAAATTCCAAATAACACGGAGGGTGAGAGCACTACGTGGTTTTTGATCCTGTAATTTTATAGGGACAAAGATCGGACCCAGTAATGTTGAAAGACGTTACTCACATGTACATAATAAACGAATTTTTAATCATAATACAGTACAGTATGTAACTGACTTAAAAAATTGTTATTGTTCAGTACTGTATGTAGGGTAAAGTTGCCTAATTCTGTGATACGTTTTTTTTTTTTTTTTTTTTTTTTTTTTTTTTTTTTTTTTTTTTTTTTTTTCCCCCACTAAATATTTGGGGTTGAGTATCTTGCTAGGAAGTTCACCGATGTCTCAAAGTAGGCGAAAGATGCACTCTTTCGAGAAAGATGTCTGGCGCTATGGTCGAACGGCAAAGTTTTGACTGACATTCGATTTTAAAAAAGTATCACGGAATTAGGCAACTTTACCCTACTAGAGAAGAACAACGCTCGAGAAAGCAAGACTAACAGCGCCCTCAAAGCCGAAAACCTGCTCGACAATGTTATACATATGTCGTTCACGTAAAGACTGCTTGTGAGTGTTTCGAGACGTCGAGATTGATCATTCCCGAAGTCCCGAACGTCAAGCAGCCTTGAATCGCCACAGTTGTTTATACCTGACTCAACTTTTACCTACTTTGGCAACTGTTTTATATATATATATATATATATATATATATATATATATATATATATATATATATATATATTGTACAAACAAACAAGTAGCCTATTTGAAATATCATCTCTGCCTTTAAGTGTATAATAATCCTTTCCCCAGTCCTTATTTAATTACTGGGTTCTTATTAAAAGGCTAGGAATCTTCTTTTCCTATGTTTGAGATCAAGTGTGCAATCTCAAGTAAAAAAATATTAACGTTATGTTTTATGTTTCATGCAAATTTATTTGAGAATTTTTTTTCTATTTATATAACCATAGGTAATATCATATAATAGAACCGGAACATTTTGATAACCAAGATACTGTTCTATTTTGTCTTTTTGTCTCATTTAAACATTTATAATGTTACTTATTTCAATGATGTATGTTATTCAAAGTTACGAAATATTTCCACGCCGACGAAATGCTATTGATGAGGGAGACTCTAAGCGCACGAGAATGACGAGACGAGACTCCAAAGACAAATGCAACGAACACAGTGAGCGAGAGCGGCAGCTAGTTTTGTTCAGCTGTAGTATAGCTATACGCACACTACTGTATTTTAAAAAAAGGACGATCCGGATAACACGAAAGGCCGGATAATCGGAACTCTACTTTAATTATTACTAGAAATGTGTGGCCTTCTCGATCCCCCGACCCAACACCTTGTGACTTTAATTTTTTAATTTTTTCTTTCAATCAGCGTATGTAGAAGAGCAGAAAAATAGCATTCGGGAAAACATCACCTTCATTTCTCAACGAAAAATGCAGCGATTGACTTACCACTCCTTATAGTTGCAGCAAATGTTTGCAACAAGATGGCAAACAGTTTCAGCACTTCCTATATTACTTTGGATGAGAAAATTATGTTTTAATAATAGCGGCTGCAGGTTTCTCTACAATCTCTTCATCCCATAGATCCACTTACAGCTGGTCATAAATTGCGTCGAAAACCGAAATCTCTTCATTCATGAGGAAATTACTCTAAGCTTCACTGCTTCAAATTACAGACGCTGTCTTTCTGAAAGCTGTCATTAGATCCCAAGTGGTTAAGTTACTGCCACTGCCTCTTACATCATTGACTTACTGCACAGCGGCTTGAAGCTTTGTTCTGCAACTGCAAACGAGGATACCGAACATACTTCACCTACCAATAAACAAATCTGTACATTTTTCCGCGACCTGAATGATGCGGCGTGATCAAAGAAACATACGTGCTTGCTAATTTATAACAGGCCATTGTTACTTTTGAAGTGTACATGTCCAGTAAACTTTCCACAATACTGAAAAATGTAAAAATGTGCGGTTAGAAATGTAGGACTCCAACAGACTGCATTGAAGTTTCATTTAATGAATAAAGTTTGCAAACTGTTATTCACCAAATTCTTTTATTCAACTTCTTCACTTCATGGAGTAGAGGAATCGTCTCTTCCCAATTCACAACAAATCGTACCATTTTCTCCATGGTCTAGACGATCAATATTGATATCAATTTAGGAAATGTTGTTTGTTTCATTCTATTTACGTTCTTCTACATGTTATTTCCAGTTAGTGCGGTACCATTGAACTTTATCATTTATTAAATACTGTATTTTGTAAATAGTTTCCAATTTTTTCATTTTTATCTGACCTAATCTTGTACATGCTTTGGTTCTTCTTAGAAAATTCATTTCTGCAATTTGTATTCTATTTTTACGATCTGTGGTCGGCCTGAGTGTAGCAGTCAGTAGAGTGCTGCCCTTCTATGCTCCAGGTTGCGGGTTCGATCCCGGCCCAGGTCGTTGGCACTTAAGTGTGCTTAAATGAGACAGGCTCATGTCAGTAGGTTTATTGGCATGTAAAAGAACTTCTGCGGGACAAAATTCCAGGCACATCGGCGACCCTGATATAACCTCGGCAGTTCCGAGCGTCGTTAAATAAAACATATTTTCAAAAAATTTAAGTAGGCTCTCTGTGTTCTACTACTTTACAAAAACAGAGATGCAGTCATTGTTTTATAAAATTGTATATATATTTTTTTCTTCTTGATTTTTGTTTCAAAGCTGTATGAATAGTACCGCATAATAGACCTTTCATAGTAACTCTATCTCTAATTGAGGTTCTGGCTGATATGTAGGCTACATCTATTATCAGGCAGTACATCTCACTTGCCAATATACAGGATATATCAAAAGTCGGTAACACATTCAATATTTTATTACACAAAAACTACTAACGATAGCACTTTCTAACACACGTCAGTTTAAAGTCAAATTCTCAAAGTTCGTTTTACACCTCACAGAGATTCAATGTGTGAACCACGAGTGACTCGGCAGATGTCCAAACAATAATCAAACTCTTCCCATACCCTTTTCAACATATCCTCTGTGACCGTGGCGGCAGCTTCTCGAATTCTGGTTTTTAGTTCCTCTAAATCACGTGACAAAGGCGGTACAAACACACGGTCCTTTAGCCACCCCCATAGAAAAAAGTCACATGAAGTCATATCGGGTGACCTTGGTGGCCATGTCATGAAACATATGTCCCTTACTCCAGCACGTCCTATCCAACGTTCGACATCTCCGTATTCAGGTAAGCACGAACTGCATTGTAAACTTATTCAGCCGCTTAATTTTCAGTGACGAAGCGAGATTCCATACGAGTGGGAAAATTAACAAGCACAACTGTCGTGTTTGGGGTACACAGAATCATTGAACATGAGCGAGATTCACCAAAGGTGAATGTTTTCTGCGCGTTGTCACAACGAAAACTGTACGGACCTTTCTTCTTCGTTGAGGCTACTGTGACTGGACATTCATATCTGGACATGTTGGAGCAATGGTTGGTGCCTCAACTTAGACAAGATCTCGATGACGATTTCATCTTTTAGCAAGTTGGGGCTCCGCCACATTTCCACAATCCAGTTCGTGCTTACCTGAATACGGAGATGTCTGATCGTTGGATAGGACGTGCTGGAGTAAGGGACAGATGTTTCATGACATGGCCACCAAGGTCACCCGATATGACTGCATGTGACTTTTTTCTATGGGGGTGGCTAAAGGACCGTGTGTTTGTACCGCCTTTGCCACGTGATTTAGAGGAACTAAAAACTAGAATTCGAGAAGCTGCCGCCACGGTCACAGAGGATATGTTGAAAAGGGTATGGGAAGAGTTTGATTATTGTTTGGACATCTGCCGAGTCACTCGTGTTTCACACATTGAATCTCTGTAAGGTGTAAAACGAACTTTGAGAGTTTGACTTTAAACTGACGTGCGTTTGAAAGTGCTATCATTAGTAGTTTTTGTGTAATAAAATATTGAAAGTGTTACCGGACTTTTGATATGCCCTGCAGAGGAAGAAAAATTGTTTGTACGCATCTGAAGTCTGATTAGTGAACAATAATTTTTGAAAACGGAGTACTGTATTCTCTCCCTATTAGTGGAGTAGTTTCCAAACAGCCCTCTTTTTCTTATCCTAGGAATGCTTGATACGCCAACAGGTAACATGCTTGGATTGGTAAATATGCACCGTGGCTGTAGCAGAGGAGGTAATCGAAGCAATAATTGTTATTTTCTACGAACCACCGACTAAAGACTGTGTTGTTTGAATAAATTGTTTTGTCATTGGTGCGCGGCCTGCAAGATGTTTATGAACCCAGGCGTGTCTGATTGCCGGGTGCAGCCTGCAGGACTTCCGCTGGCAAATCGTGAAGCCAGTCACCCTATCCACTTTTTTCATGGCTGCGAAAACAAGAGACGCTCTCACGTGCGTTACGAGTTGTGTTTACCTCCTTTGCATTCATTCTTCCAGATATTTCCTAAAATAAACTAATGGCTTGAAGGTTGAAGGACCCAGACGGACTAAAAAAGACAAATGCAAAAGTTACAGAAGATTAAAAGGTCTCATTAAAATTGTTGACTTTATCACATGTGACGAATCGAGAAAAGACGTTATGCATCAGAAAAAATAAATATTACAATAAATAAGTACCGTGCATCCAAGGGATAAACCGTATCCCAAGGTCATCGATACCATCTGTTTGTAATGGTCGGTTTGTGGTTATGTAACAGGCATGCCAACTTCCTTGCATAATGTGCAAGTCACCGGCAATCAGCTCACAATTTCAGTCACCCGCAATAATAGGATTTTCTTCTGCATTTAGAGGTGATCGCATAAATTTAATTTAGAACATTGTGTTTTCGTCACATTATTATTATTATTATTATTATTACTAAAAATAATATTTCCTACATAATTCTTATCACCCGCATTTCACCTTTCGTAGGTTGACAGGTCTGATATTACATGTGCCCGGGGATTGTCAAGAATCACGTAAAGCGTTTCGTTCAGTATTTCGACGATACCGATGGATGTACCTACTGTGATATCTGCTAGTTCAGCGTTTCTCAAACTTTTCTGAAGTGGGGACCACTTTTTAAGTTCAGAACAGTTCCGCGGACCACGTTACTCTTGTTCCCTTCGAAAGCAAATTTTTCATTTTTGTAGCATATTTTAATACCAGTATACTTTAAAATATAATTAATTAATTATAATACTTTTCCAATGATATTTTTGTAGCCAATCACAAGTAACTTATAATAAATTCTGTGCATTGTTGATTCATCGCTTGCCTGTTAGCAGTTAGTTGTTTGAAATCCTTCTTATGTGGTACACGCAAGTAGTTGTCCATGTCTCTGTTAAATAGTGCCCATTATAAATAATGGAAAACTGGCTTCGATCCGGATCGTTGAAAAGAAAGGAACGTGATGATACGCTTCATTTAGGGAGTGCTAATAGTTCAGAAGCTGTGTGTGAAGAAATATATTAATATCAGTGATTATAGTGCCATTGAAGGAATATCTAGTCCTAGTGGTAGCTATTCAAAGAAAAAATACTTTCGTAAATATGACAAGAGTTATTTGGAACTTGGATTTTGGAAAAACAAATAAAAAATAATGCAGAAACTTGCGCGATTTTCAACTAGTAAAGATGAAATTTGTCAAGCTCTATTATTGGTGTACGACGTATACTTACATGCTCATTTCAATGTGCAGACTGGGTGTCGGCAAAACTATTAAGAAAGTCATCAATACATGAAAAGGTTCGGTACTTTAGTCCTCTGCTATGAACTCGGAGGTCTCTGGCTGGGTTACAGACGCGGCGCCACATGTGCAGGAAAACTACACGTTCATAGTGTTTTAAATCTCTATTTTGTTGCTGAGAGTAGAGTAAGAAGTGGGTTGATGGGTAGGGTAAGAAATTTAATAAAATATTAGTACTGGGAGAAAAAGTGAAAGGCGATTGCATATGTCATTTCCAAACTCTGAGATTTTTAGGTATAGTGTAATTCGCAATTCGTTTCAATTTTATTTTTTCTTCTGTCTTTTTTTAAGGACCACAAGGTCAGAACTCGAGGACCACAAGTGGTCCGCGGACCATAGTTTGAGAAACGCTGTGCTAGTTGGACTACAATCAATATGTATCTAAGGTATACAATGTTGAGTATAACTTGAAAGGTTCCAATGCGTATTGGAAACAATTATAATAATAATAATAATAATAATAATAATAATAATAATAATAATAATAATTTATTTATTTACTTATATTTAATGTGGTGTACAACAGCCAGTGGCCAATTACAATAATAATAATAATAATAATAATAATAATAATAATAATAATAATAATAATAATAATAATAATAATAATAATAACAATGTTTTATTTTTTCTTGCGGAGTTAAGGCTCTTAGGCTCTCTATAATACTCAATCAGAGAGTAAAAAGGAAATACATGGTAATATGTTTTTTAAGGTTGGTTATTTAACGACTACTAGGTTATTTAGCGACGATGGGATTGTGATAGCGACATGATATTTGGCGAAATGAGACCGAGGGTTCGCCATAGATTACTTGACATTCGTCTTACGGTTGAGGAAGACGTCGAAAAAAACAACAAGGTAATCAGCCCAAGCGGGAATCGAATCCGCGCCCGAGCGCAACTCCGGATCGGCAGACAAGCGCCTTAGCCAAGTAAGCTATTCCGATGGCTATAATATATAATATTAATACAAAAGAAAATTGTATACTTAAGACAAAATCGAAACAAAAACTATGCATAAGCTAGAACTTACTTAAAGTAAATGACAATTAAATTATATGATTGATTACTTAATAAACTTGTTACAATTGTGAATTATAATACACACTCTGGGACACTGTGCGATGTAAAATAATATGTTTCATTTTGAAGTTGAAAGCGTTTAAGGTCTGGCAGTTCCTAACATCTAACTTATATGTAATAAATTCCAAGAACAGACAGTGCAGCCCTGAGCATAAAGGGGAAAAGAAAAGGAAAGGTGATATCCCGTCCTTTTCGCTTCACCGCTTTATAAGCGAACACACAATAAGGCAATGTGCATCAGTGGTGGATTTTAGGCGACCAACGAGAGCCGAAAGCTATGATGCATGCCTTATATAATCCCTCACTCAACAATGCTTGCCTTTCTATGTACTCGTATCGGACCGAAACATAACAGTCTCTGCCGGGGAAGGTGAAGTGGGGAGTAAAGGGGTAGTCTGCAGTGACGCAATCGAGTTATTTACGCCCAGGCCTGAGATAGTGTCTATTATAAAAAAAATAAAAATACGCTGCTGTTCTGTGGAGGGGGACTGACATTAGTGTCGTGTTATGAATAATGACTTTCAGAGTCAAATAGCATTTATAGAATAATGAAAATTAAAATTATAATGATAATAATCCAATATAATGTAGCCCATCTTGCTGCTACAGACTGCACAGATATAGCTCACATGGGCCATGTCCCCAAAATGTTTCATCAACATTTGTTAGAAAAACTTAAGTAATAGGTGGTATGAAAGTAAAACTCAAATATATTTTTGGACTGATATAAAAAGCAAACTTAAGTAATTTTACATCTTGATTACACAACTTTTAACACTGTATCACTACGGAATATGTATGATAAGACTTTCTTCTGTTAAATTCCAACGTAGGCTACCTTGTTTACATGTTTCGACCTATTATGGGTCATCCTCAGAACTGGTCGTTGTTGGCGCCAAGACTTGTTGTTGGCAACAAAAGGCGCGAAGACCAACAACGACCAGTTCTGAGGATGACCCATAATAGGTCGAAACATGTAAACAAGGTACGTTAGAATTTAACACAAGAAAGTCTTATCATACACATTCTTAAGTAATTTCTTCTACTTGGATTACAATACTTCATATTATATCTATCTACATATTTAGAGGAAGAACTTGCAAGACTCTAGCCAAGCGCATGCTAGGAGTAAAGTGGACCTTCCGAATCAATGCAGCAAATTAATGGAACATACAACAATTACAATAATAACAATAATGTTCTCGGTGAGCTACCGACTACCACGTTTGCCACTGGAGCCAAAGTTTGAGGATCCGATGCTGTAGATTTACGCCATATAAAAGAACACTGTGCAGCCAAAAATTCCCGACCATTTCGCGTCCATTTGGAAGGAGCACATCTCAATTGCCTAAGTGCGCGTGGATTTGTTCCACAATTCATCTACAATATCTACAGACATGCCCATCAAATCATAACATCAACAAAGCACATGTAGACATTATAATGTGGTAACAGACTAACACAGGGTTTCCTATCTTGCGGTTCGCATGATGTCATACTTTCACACCCACTAACTGATAACGCGAGGCATGACAGGTGGGCATTTTACACTTTAATGCCTAAAATACGCTAACGAAGTGGGAACAGAACAATGCTACATTACATCCATATCTATTCCATCTTTGTAATATTTGTTGCATGTACTATATCTTAAAAAGGATGGGAGACACGCCACATACTTGTCTGAGGTATTTGGTAGTTTGGAATGAATTTGAAATCCTCTTATCTACCTTTATTGCAGCTTGAGTCTTATGGTATAATCTTCTGATAATTTATATTAAAGAAATGTCAACAACAATACTCTCCATTGCCCCCACAGGTGATTAATGAATACAGAGTCATACGCCTTCACTGGCTCTACAAATACAGGGTGGGGCATAGGAACCAAGTGTTTTTAAAATAACCATAAAATAATTAGTTTTTGTTTTCAACACACTTTATTGGTACAACAACGTTTGTGAGAACATACCATTTCAATTATGAGCGAAAAATTACATCTGGCATGTGATGTCCGTCTGTGTTGAAGCGCTGACGAAAATTGACCTCTGTTCTTTGTAGGAGATCTCTGTTGCAATACTTTTAATAAATTAATCGATTTCTATTAAATTTAGATCCGAAAAATTCTAACATATTCTTCAGTTATGATATGGGCTGAATGTTAGTCGCTTCTTCTTTGTAACTCAGGGATGAAAAAGGTATGAATTGTCTCAATGCAACGCACAGAGTTTACAGTAATTGTAATCCCATTTTCTTGAAAAAAGTAGGGACCGATGATGCCAAACTGTCCCACCACGCACCAGACTGTTACTTTAGGACTATGCATAGGTTTTTCGTGTAAATGACGCGGATTTTCAGCATCCCAATACCGAAAATTTTATCTGTTAACGGCTCCATTAAGGTGGAAATGGACTTCATCACTCATTGCAACCATCATGTTTTCATACTGCTTGTGGAGTGCAAGCATTTCCTGTGCGAAATTCATTGTTGGGGGTAATCCCTTACATTGAATTTCTGCACAACCACCCTTCTTGTATGGGTGTAAATGCAAAATCCATCTTATCGTACGATTGCTGATTCCAAGTACAGCTGAATGTCTATGAGCAGAAGGACCTGGGCTGCGCAGTATCGCTTGTCTGGAGTACGCACTCTGCGTTGGGGGCCGGGTGGTTTATTCTTCAGTATTGCGCCTTTTGTTCAAAGATTTTTAACCCAACATAAGATTGTGTCACGCACGGGAACAGAATCATTGCGATTATATTGAATCTGTAGCAAAATTCACGCGGTATCGCGGTCACCGACTCGCCATTCCTAACAAAATAATCATACGCAAACTTGCGTCCACTGCTCCATGATGCCGACTGCAGGTGAAATGCTATGAGCCACGGAATGGAATGTCACATGCCGCACGTCTCTTCCTTTCATAACGACCGAGTATAAGCCATTCCAAAAACACTTGGTTCCCATGCCCCACTCTGTATAAGGTGGATATTTCAGCTTTGGCATGTGATTTTTCACTAATGTGCTTAATTATTCTCTTTTAAATTATCTGATATGCATGAAAACCTCGAGAAAAATTCCATTACCCTGACTTCGTCCACCACAATTGCAACTGCGTCAACTAATCTGCCAAGGGTAAACCATGAGGAGAGGATGTGTTTGCAGTGCCACCAAACCAGATTTTTTCGGAATCGCGGAATCAGTCACACGCAGTATCTGAGTGGTAATGAGAAGTCTGCTACCAACTCAACAGCAACTGCTCAGACTGAATTCAAGAATAGCCACAGAGGAATACGTGGGTTCTTTACCTTTAGGTAAAAGCGGCAGGAAGGTAGGCTGGCAATCGCAGACCGTGACCAACTGTAACGAAGTTATTCAGATGTTTCCGGTCTGCCTGCTCTTCGCCTCGTCTATTGAGTGTCCCCATAATGTAAGAGTCTGGTTAATTGTGTAACGGCTGTAAATCGAGTTGTGCAGTGGGACGATAACATAAGTGGACACTGATTGGATTTTAAGCTAGGTGAATGTACGTACGTGGTGAAAGTCACACGGCGAAGGACGTGAAATATTATGCACTTTATTGACAACTTAGAATTGCAGGAACCTAACTAATTAAAATTAATACATTATTTCGAATTGATGGGCAAAGATGTGAGCAAGTTTTTATTTATTGATATAGGGGATTCATCAGTAGGGCCCACTTTTGAAAAACATTGAGTGGGCTCAAACACTTCAGTTATCAGCTCAAAAAATCATAAATCGTACTTTCCTTTATTTTTATAATATTAATTTGACTACGGTTAATATAATTATATAATATAGAATGCTAAAAATAACAAAGAGAAGATCTAAGATCGATTTTGAAAATTATGTGCTTAGTATATGATCCAGGGGCTATGTTCCGTTTACTTGTAGGTAACATTCTTTTGTATATATCTTTGTTTCTTTAGTAACAATTTCATCACAAAATAAGAACTTCTTCTCATCCTGTTCTTAAACGTTCCCAACTGTTTTCAAAGTTATCCAATTGTTTTATAACCTTTTTTAACTCTTATCAAATTTTTCAAACTATTTTCAGACTTTTCCAATTATTTTCAAACTTTTCCGACTGTTTTCAAACTTTTCAACTGTTGTTAAACTTTTCAAACTGTTTTATACCTCTCCAAACTATTTTAAAACTTTTCAAAGTTTTCTCGATGATTTCAAATTTTTTAAACTATTTTCAAACTTCTCCAACTGTATTCGAAATTTTCAAACTGATTTCAAACTTTTCAAACTCTTTTAAACTTTCAAACTGTTTTCAAACACTTCGGACTCTTCAAACGTTTCAAATTGTTTCCAGACTTTTCAAACGGTTTCAAAACTCTTCAAACTGTTTTCAAACTTTCCAAAGTGTTTTCAAATTTTTCAAACTTCTAAAACTCTTCAAACTTATGAAACTGTTTTCAAACTTTTGAAATTTTCCAAACTGTTTTCAAACTTTTAAAACTTATTTCAAGCCTTTCAAATTTTTCTCAAACTTACCAAACTCTTCTCACACTTTTCGAATTTTCTCAACCATTTCAAACTGTTTTCAAACTTCTGAAACTGTTTTCAAAATTTTCAACCTGTTTTTAAACTTTTTCTAACTGTTTTCAAACACTTCGGACTCTTCAAACTTTTCAAATTGTTTCCAGACTTTTCAAACGGTTTCAAAACTCTTCAAACTGTTTTCAAACTTTCCAAAGTGTTTTCAAATTTTTCAAACTTCTAAAACTCTTCAAACTTATGAAATTGTTTTCAAACTTTTGAAATTTTCCAAACTGTTTTCAAACTTTTAAAACTTATTTCAAGCCTTTCAAATTTTTCTCAAACTTACCAAACTCTTCTCACATTTTTCGAATTTTCTCAACCATTTCAAACTGTTTTCAAACTTCTGAAACTGTTTTCAAAATTTTCAACCTGTTTTTAAACTTTTTAACTGCTTTGAAACACTTCGCACTCTTCAAACTTTTGAAGCTGTTTTCAAACTTTCCAAACGGTTTAAAAAATTTTCAAACTTTTCAAATAGTTTTCAAATTTTGAAACTTCTCATTTTTCAAACATTTCAAAATGTTTTCAAACTTTTCTAACCGTTATCAAACTTTTCCAACTGTTTTCAAAATTTTCAAACTGTTTTCAAGCTTTTGATAGTAATCAAACTTTTCAAACCGTTTTCAAACTGTTCTAAAACTTTCCAAATTGTTCTCAAACTTTGCCAACCCTTTTCAAACTTTCCCAAGTATTTTCAAAGTTTCCCACTCTTTTCAAATGTTTCAAACTGTTTTCAAACTTCTCAAACTGTTTTCACACTTTTCAAACTGTTTTCAAGATATTCCAACTGTTTTCAAACTTTTCCAACTGTTTCAAAGTTTTCCAAATATTTTCACATTTTTTTAAGTTTTTTCAAACTTTTCAATCTGTTATCAAATTTTTCAAACTGTTTTGAAACTCATCACACTATTGAAACTTTTCAAACTGTTTTCAAACTTTTCAAATTTTCCAAAATATTTTCAAACTGGTCCCACACGTTTATAGCTGTTCTCAAACTTATCAAACTTGTCCAACTGTTTTCACACTTTTCAAACTGTTTTCAAACTTTGCCAACTGTTTTCAAACTTTTCCAACTGTTTAGAAACTTATCAAATTATTTTCAAATTTTCGAACTGTTTTCAAACTTTCCTAACTTTTCAAACTTTTCCAACTGTTTCAAACTCTCCAAACTTTTGCAACTATTTTCAAACTTTTCCCAATAATTTCAAATTTTTTAAAGTATTTTCAAACTTTTCAAATGGTTGTGCACCGCTCCACCTTTCCATGATGACTAAATTACATTATTTGCAATAGGATATATGCGCGGATTAAGGCCTGAACTGTGCTGCGAGAGATATAGCCTACGCTCCTTAAAATCGCACTTCTCTGCCTTGCTCTGCATTATAAAGAGAAATCGTGCGATGTAAAAATGTGTCCCACTAGGCTCTGACTTCCCCTGTTAATTCCGGATGTGACGACGCCGATCCCCTTCTGTCCGGTCGTTGACTACCTCACTCCGCGCAACATCCCCGCGTACACAGAAACCAGTTGAGGAACACGGACCCTGGTGCTTTGTATGGCTTGACGTCGGCTGCCATTCTTTTCTAACAAAGTTACTGTCTTCCAGTTCGTTCCACATACTTCACATCCTTTCAGTTTTGACAGATCACAGGAGTCATGTCACATAGTAACGTATTCATCGCACGTGATACGCGTCTGACGTTAGGGTCGACTATGTGACACGAAAACATATGCTCTAGTTTGGACGAACAGACTGAGCTTGTGTCTTCGTATATCATTAAATTAGTTTATTACGCTAGTAATTTTATACACTATTTTTTCTCTTTCTTCATTACAGTCATCATGCTCATCATCATTCACTGCTGCCTCCTAGTTTTCTGTTTTTTTTTTCTGAAATTCTTCTTCGTCTTCCTTCTGAGTATCTTCTTTCTCCCACAATAATGTGTTCTCTATCATCACGGTGCTCTTTTCCTTTTCTCTGTCACAGTGATTTTCTTCTTCTGCCCCAAGATCATCATGCCAATATATTTTTTATTCTTCACCATTGTGATCACCTAATTTATCATTATGCATTATCATAATCATGACCAACTATCATAACGATCCCCTTTTCTTCGTCATCGCGATCTTCTTTCTTTCGTCATCACGATCTCCTTCCCTTAGTCATTTCACGATTGTCTTTCCTTGGTCATATCACGATCTTATTTCCTTCGTCATCACGATCTCCTTTCCTTGGTCATCACGAGCTCCTTTCCTTCGTCATCACGATCTCCTTTCTTTCGTCATCACGATCTCACTTCCTTGGTCATCACGAGCGTCTTTCCTTCGTCATCACAATCTCCTTTCTATCGTCATCACGATCTCGTTTTCTTCGTCGTCACGATCTCCTTTCCTTCGTCATCATGATCTCGTTTTCTTAGTCATCACGATCTCGTTTTCGTCATCACGATGTCTTTTCTTCCATCATGATCTCCTTTCCTTCGTCATCACGATTTTCTCTCGCCATCACAATGATTTTATCACTATTAGGCATTTCTTTCATCACTATAATCATCCTCATCATTATTATTATTATTATCATTGTAATATTCTTCGTCTTCATCACAATTGTTTGTCTCATCACTTTCACCATGAACATCACCACCAACATCTTTCTTTCCATCTTTCCATCATCTCTTTCTCCCTCGCCATATTTTTCATACCTCTCAACATCTTTTCTGTATTGAGACTCGCAGTATGTTATAGCTTCATCAGTCCACTTTCTTAAGCTAATAAAATCGTCATACGAATACATACTTCTACACACAGCTAGATATGAATGTATTATATTATTATTATTATTATTATTATTATTATTATTATTATTATTATTACCACTAACGTTTAAATTGTACAATTACATTGAAATTATGGAAATATAGGCCTAATGGTAACTATGTTTCAGGAAGTTTCAGGTTTCAATCCTCAAACTAAATTTTAAGAAACATCTCAAACGATAGAGAATCGTCAATAGCTATCAGGGTTTAGGCCATTTGGCCTGTTCCGTCTCAGGTGAAAAGCTGTCTCTCCATCGCTTCTCCGGGCGTCCACGATCTCTGTATCCAAGGGGTCTGTAATTTAATAATCTCCTGGGTAGTCTATCATTTGGCATCCGTAGAACATGCTCATGCCAGTTGCTCCGATACTTGTGGATTGTCTCTGTAATAGCTGCGATATTTAGTTCTTGTCGGATGTCTAATACCTTAAAATAGGTCACGACTTGTGTTTATGTACGTTTTTGTTCATTTAATTCTCTACTATTCTTCCGTTTTCTGTTCACCATTAATTTTGATAACCGCCACTGAAATCCTCTGAAAATTACATCAGCACAATAAATGTGTTGAGGCCGTAGTCAAGCATTGCAGCAGCTAAACTGTAACGCAATCCATAACCTCTTCCTGGGCGTAGTGCTCTACTGCCCACCGGAATTCACCATCAGTTACCGTTAGCCCCATGACTTGGTCCGGTCCGGTCCGGCCAGGCACCCTCACACGATGCACGAGGGGTCCATCAAGCATCCCGCCACTCCTTCTTCCACTGAGCCGGAAGTGGCTGTCACACAAGTAATTAAAACTTACTGTCGAGAGGAGACAATGCAGCGTACATTGAGGTTGTCACCACACCTCACAAAGGCACGAATGTGCCAGTTGCTGTCAGACTTCATCGCAGCCAATAACCGTCAAACAGACCATAAATTCTGCCCAGGATACATAACATGTAAGATTTGTGGTGGCAAGAAAAAAGAGTTCCTAGGCAGGTTTCCCCCAGGTTCTTCCCTCTACTTCATCCAACGCTGTCCCCCTTTGTCGTAATATTTTTAATATAATAATAGTTTTATTTTCCCTGGCAGAGTTAAGGCCATCAGGCCTTCTCTTCCACTCAACCAGGATAAAATCACATACAAAAAAATACATACCGGTATATTTTTACTCCTTCACTTATGAAATACCTCTGATAGAGGTTCTGGTCAGGGATGTAGTGGAGGTGGAGCGGAGCGGAGCGACGCTCCGGCACTGTGTTCGAAGGTGGAGCAGAGCTCCGGCACTGATTTGGAACTTTAAAATCTGTTTTGACATCACAATACTTTCCCAGCTAACGATATCTTAGTTAATGTCAGATTATTTAGTGATTATATTTTCTGTCCTTTCTTTAGAAAATTGGAACAAGTTCGGAAGTAGAGGGTCGTGAGACCACTAGGAGCATAGACGGGGTGTGTGGTGAGAAATGGGGGAAGAATCAGTGACAGGACAACCACCAAACTAAACTTAAGTGCGCCTGCGCGAAATGATCACTTTCCTAATTCACTTTCGTTTTATATCGTATTTCGTTAGTTTTCGCATCTTTGTACGATACAGGAGATTGTCTATGGTGTTACTTACCGAAATGTGTTGTTTGTTTCCCAGTTATTTTACGAAGTGAATTTTAAATAGTTGATTTAATGCCTATAACGTGACTAAAAGACTGCTTGGAACTTTTGTTTCTACCTATTGCCCTTCAGTAAAAATGGGACAAAATAAACAGACAAAAACATTAACTTCTTTCTTTTCTCGCGCCTTTGCTGTTAGTAGCGGAGTTATAAAAGCTTCCTCTCCTATATTGTTGATATCTCAAGCCCATGGCTTCTATTTGATGAACCTAGTAATTCAACCAGAGATACAGTTATAAAAGATGAAGTTCCAGTATGACTGCGAAGAATATTCAACGTCATAATGTTCAAAATAGTGAAAGCCAAAAAGTCGGCCTGCAAAGTGAGTGGCCGAATGTATAGAATGAAGAAAATATGTCAAGAAAAAAAAAAGAAGCTTATCCATGGATTGATTGTAAGCAATGTAAGCTATGCTGTAAATTGTGTCATGAAGCATTAAAAAAAGAGAGTATTTCTGTATCTAATGAATGACGCTCATATTCAGTAAATTACTAGGGATCGAACAGATCAGATCAGATCAGATCAGCTTAAGTCACTACGAAAAAAAAAAATTGAACACAAGAAATCCAGTACTCATAATACAGTATAGCACAAAAATTATTGATACGTCTGAAAAGCAATCATTTGAAAATATTGGCGAATAAACGAGTGCAGATCACTGTGAAGCAACAAAAGCGAAATTTATATCAGCTTATTACATTGCACAGAATGACCATCCTTACAGTGATCATTTCAGTTTACTTGAGCTTCAGAAGCTAAATGGAGTACGTATTCATTCCTGTTACCTTGCATTCTCCTTACAGTCTTACTTTATGGCATTTCTTTGTCTAGTTTTTTTTTGCATTTAAACTTTTTCCGTTCTCCAAACGTTAAAAAACATAAAGACCTCTGGCACTGTAAAGTTTGGCACTACAACCCTGGTTCTGGTTGATATGTATTGTCTGCGAAACTTACGTGGGCAGTAAAAGAGAGACGCGCGGAGATAGAGAGGTCGCTTCTAGCGACGGTCTACGAGACGGGTAAAATACATTTGCTTGCTTACAATGCTTAGTGTGATCGAAGAGTTCGTTGCACTTTCAGTCGTGTAGGTAAAAACCTATTTTAATCCTTAAAAGATAAGTTCACAAAAACTTGCAAGTACATGTTTCATATGAAACTATGCCCAAAATTTATATTTTAATAGCACCTAATAATGCCTATTTTGACGATAAAACATACTTAATAGGTCAAAATAGGCTTTATCTCTAAAAGGTCAAAACAACCATTCTTATTTCAAAAATGTGTATTTTAAATTCCAAAATGTATTTTTCAGTGAGTGTTAATCGTGTCACAGAGCATATCAGGTTACAATACCCAAATGTAAATAAAATGAGTTCTACTATAAAAAAGTGTTCGTCAAGGCGTCAACAAGGGTTCAGATTTTCCTTGAGAAATTGCCCAATGTCTCTCTGCCACCAGAACCTGTACTAACCAGCTGGAGAACATGGTTGAAAGCTGCAGAATACTACAACAATCACATTAGTGAAGTGAAAGATATTTCAATCTAGAAGACGAGTCTGCAAGCATTGTTTCTGCAAAGAAAATGATGGAAGATTCTGGTATTCAGAGGGACCTAGCATTTTTAAAGTCACACTTCACTTTCCTAGTGCACTTTATTGCATCACTGGAAGCAGCAGGAAAACCACTGTATGAACAAATGGAAATATTTCATATGCAAGAAAGGATCAAAAGTGTTCCTGGTTCTGCTGGAAATAAAGTACGGGATAAACTGGAGCAAGTTCTGCAGAGAAATGTACGACTGAAGACCTGCGTACTGCTTCAGATATCCTAACAGGGAAGAACACGGATTTACAATGCAACATTCCTGTCCATCTAGTGTCAAAATTGAAATACGCTCCTGTTACTTCAGTGGATGCGAAGCATACAAATTTGTATTGAGTGACAGAGGCATTATTTTTAATTGTCAATTTAAAAAAAGTATTGGTAATTTATTGTGAAAGTAATTATGGACATTAATGGACAAGGCTTGGTCAAAATTGATTGTATTTGACTTGTTTTTATACTGAATTTATGTCTAAAATATATTTTTCACATTTCATTGATTAGTTTATATATAACTAGTTATATATTTGTTGTTCTTATAGTTCTAGTAGTAGTGGTAGTAATGGTATATAAACATTTAAAATTATTAAATTCTAAAAGCGAATTCCCGATGATTTGAAACATGTTTTTAAAGAAAACATTATTTTTTGTTAGAGCCTATTTCCAATTCTTTAGAGACCATTTCCTACACTTTTAAGCCTATTTTAAGCACCTAAAATTACATTTTAACGACCTAAAATCCGTACTCTAATTATTATTATTATTATTATTATTATTATTATTATTATTATTATTATTATATCCTCTCTTACACCGCATCGGATTGAAAATAATTATAAAAGAGGAAGTGAAATACTGGCAAGATGATGTAATAATGATGTAATAATTCCTTCCCCTAGCATCGGTATTCTTATGGATCCCAGATCATTTAAAGTTTCCGTGGCTTTACGCCTCGGTTGCAAAATCTGTCACATTCATAAATGTATCTGAGGCAATATTGTAGATTCTTATGGCCACCATGCCTTAAGTTGTGTCATGAGTAAGGGGCGTCTCTCTCGTCATTCATCGCTTAATGACATCATTAAAAGAGCATTAACATCCTCAGGGGTTCCATCCATCTTAGAACCTTCCGGGATCAGCCGTTCAGACGGCAAGAGACCCGATGGTCTGACTCTAGTCCTGTGGCGTGTCGGCAAATCCTTAATTTGGGATTCCACATGTGTGGATACACTGGCCCCTTCTCATCTGTCTTCAACCTCTAAGACGCCAGGATCTGCAGCAGAAAGTGCCGCTGTCAGTATACACCATAAATATAAACATCTTGCAGATAATTATATTTTTGTTCCTTTTGCGGTTGAAACGTTTGGATCATGGTGTAGTGAAGCCAAAGCTCTCATCTCCACCATAGGCAGAAGTTTAGTGCAGCTTTCTGGGGACCCTCGAAGCAGTCAATATCTACGTCAGCGCATTGGTATCGCCATTCAGCGCGGTAATGCTACAAGTATTCTTGCATCCTTCCCCGAGTCCTCTTATTTAGATGATATTTTCTTCCTTTAATTATTCAATTTATTTGTATTTTATTATAGTATACATATCAATGTGTTGTTATAAAAATAATGATTATTATTAACTGTAATTTATAATCTTTTCTTTTTGGTTATTTAACATCGCTGTACCACCTACTATGTTATTTTATTATTTTAGCGTTGATTGAATATTGGTGACAGCGAGATAAAGCCGAGGATTCGCCATAGATTATCTGACATTGGTCTTACGATTGGAGAAACCATCGGGAAAAACCCAACCAAGTAATCATCAGTCCAAGCGGCAGTCGAACCCACGCCCGAGCACTGCTCCGGAATTTCTAATCATCATAGTGAATTGGAGGAATAGGTCTTTCTTGCCCACTACTAACATACATACATTTATGCTCGACCATGCCGAAATGTAGTAATTATACACCTGGTAGCAGTCCTTTAATGCATGTCATTAAAGTACACCTATTCATTACAGTTCAGGTTTTCGATTATTCTCGGATATGCCATCGAAAGACGAGGGAAACGTCACGGAGGCTGGAAATCCTATACTGTCGCAGAAGGTTATGTTCTGTTACTATAATAATTAGCGTTAATTGTAAATAATATTCAAACAAATTCAATTTGTCATCTCGTTTTTCAATTCTAAATCAATTTCCAGGTTATACATTCTCTGCATTAGACATCAAGGTCAATGACATTATTGTTCCTCGGAAAAAATCAATACTTTCGCGTCTGCGCACATCTCACAATTCAAGAGCTATGAACAAGATCACTTCCGATCTTCTGTCAGATACAAATAAAATGTATAAGTTACTGCTGAATAATTTAAAGTTAGAAATATGGTCGAGCATAAGAAGTCGTATGAAACTTGCCTATAATGGTAATTAAGACGCTCGTATGAAAATTATGAAACGAGCTTGCGCTCGTTTCATAAACAAACATGCTTGCGTCTTAATTACTATCATTATAGGCTCGTTACATAATGTACTATTAATCACTTTCATTAACGCATTAGTTTAGTGCTTTTCTCCAAGAGCTTCATCAGATTATTGCACAGTTTCCATTTCTTATATTTAATCGTATTGCTCTACTCTTCTGTTTCTGTAGTCGAGTTTCCATCAATAACAAATGAAATCTTTGGAAATTTACCAGAATCGATCTGGAATTTTCTGGCGACACTGACGGAGAAGGGATCGTGTCCGTTCCTCCTCGTCCTCATGACCTCATCGTGTGACTTTGATGACTGCGTGTTGCCTACAGTCCATGAAATTTTGGGTTAGCCCTTCCGTCCGCCCGGCAGTTATATCTACTCGGAAGCAGGAAGACGCGAATAATTTCCCGGCACGAGACCTTCGCTGTCATCACTGTAATCTGCATGAATTAGAGTTACCATATCTTTAAACGCACAATTGAGGACATCGTACCACTCGGATCCTTCCAACCAATAAATAACACCTACAGACACGAATTCACATGAGTCAAAGTCGTTCAATTTTAAACAATTAAAATGAATGCGAAAATTTATTTTCAGTCAATGCATATGCATAAGGTACAAGTCCTTATATTACATAATTTAATACTTTATTAACGTTTTCGTCGGTAACATCAGATACAACATTTTATGCAGCAATATCATCTCTAATAAGTACATATGCCTCTACAATCAAAATACAATATAAATTAATGAGCATAAAACATAATAAAAACAACATCATTTAGGACATCAATATATCTCTTTTCTTATGTAAATGCACCCTTACTGTTAATTGATTAAATCTCTTCACACGCACGCAAAATAGCCGCATACTAAACATACCAACACATAAGACATCATGGTATTCATCATCATACACAATCTCGCTCTAGCGCTTGTGGAATACCCCACTCAGTGACATCAGAGACTGTCGGAATTTAGTAGCGTTCAAAGCAAACTTATTAAGCATTTTCTTACCGCGTAG
Organism: Periplaneta americana; assembly: GCF_040183065.1. Taxonomy (NCBI): domain Eukaryota; kingdom Metazoa; phylum Arthropoda; class Insecta; order Blattodea; family Blattidae; genus Periplaneta; species Periplaneta americana. The sequence goes on along the minus strand of NC_091118.1, from coordinate 177,602,690 downwards.
AGTAGGTTTAATTTTTACTTAATCAATAAAAGAAATGCTTCTCTTTTCTTAACTTTCACAATAAACTGTCTAGCTTTTATTAATCAGTTAATCTTTTAGTACTTTGATTTTTATTGTATTTGTAAATTTAATATTAATTGTAATTATAATTGTAATTGTATTCTTAATATTGTAGTTGTAATCCCGTGGTAGAGGGGAAGAGAAGCCCTGATGGCCTTATCTCTACCAGGTTAAATAAATAAATAAATAAATAAATAAATAAATAAATAAATAAATAAATCTATACTAATAATAAATCTGTAACCGAATTTTTTTTGGCAATTTTCGATATTCCAAAAATAATTGGTCCTAACATATATAATTAACCACCCTGAAACCGAAAATCGCTTTTTTGAAATTATTGTTTGTAAGTCTGTCTGTCTGGATGTTTGTTACCTTTTCACACGATAATGGCTGAACCGATTTATATAATGGCTGAACCGATTTATATGAAAAGTGGAATATAAATTAAGTTTGTTGTAACTTAGATTTTAGGCTATATGACATTCAAAATACCTTATTTAATGGGGAGGGGGTTATAAGGGGGCCTGAATTAAATTAATCGAAATATTTCGCTTATTATTGATTTTTGTGAAATATGCTACATAACAAAAGTTTCTTTAAAAATGATTTCCGATAAGTTATATTCTTTGCAAATTTTTGATATGACTGATATTTAATTAGATAAATGAGTTTTAATATTAAAATACAATGCCATCTAAGGCGGTGTAATGAAATGAAAACAAATGACTACGTCTATAAGGGGCCTTGGACAACAACAATCGAAAGCTATGAAACATAGCCTACAGAGAATCTTTCTGTGTTTGTATGAAGTAATATCGGAAGTTAAATTAACCGATTTGTATAATTAATTATTATTTCACCATTGGAAAGTGTAGTTTCTCTAGATGGATATAATGCTATAATGTTATTACCGTAACTTCTGAGTGCTCTCTGGACCAAAATGATCGCATTTTAATAATTTAATTACAATTTAAATTAAGTAACGTATTAAAGTGAGTGACGATTTAACCTTCTATTAAACACGAATGCTCCCTGGATCAAACGTCCTATTTTAATTATGTAATTACTTTATATTTATTTCTAACAGGTGCAGCGGAGCGCACGGGTACGGCTAGTAAATAAATAAATAAATAAATAAATAAATAAATAAATAAATATCTGGAGGCCGTCTCCTCGATCCGCAACCAGAGGACGCGCCATGCGATAGGGACCCACAGTACATGTAAATAAATAAATAAAGTAAATAAACAAACAAATAGAAAATAAACAATTAAATAAATATATACAAAAATAAAAAGTAAATAAATAAATAAAATAATTACTTGAGCTATTATAGAAGTAAAAAAAATTGTATTACTAGATTCGAAACCAAGTAAGAAGGTAAGAATTATTCAACTAAAATATTAAAGAACAAAAGAAAGGCAGAGAATATGACGTGTGTTGTTTGGGTCAAATGCACTTCGTGTTGTTGAACTAGCGTTCCTTGCAGCAGTGATTTGTTTGCTTGCATATGTAAAATGCTCTTATGTCTGCCGCGCCTCTGCGTTGTTTTGTTTTCCTACATATTAATGAGTTGTCAATGATCTCTGCCTGAACCTCTTGTCGTTGAACCCTCGTTGTGAGTCACTAGACAGTGACCTTGATACTGACCTACTTGTAACCTGTCTGCACATTCTAACCATCCAACCTTACAGAGCTGCTACGAGGTATGCTCTGAAGTACAAGCTAACAGAGCTCCTCCATCACCACCACCATCATCATCATCATCATCATCATCATCATCATCATCATCATCATCATCATCATCATCATCATCATCATCATCATCATCATCATCACTCTTCTTTTTTGTTTGTACATTATCTTCTTTTTCTTCACTTTTCCCATCTGGCACCTCATCTAGTCTTCTCCCCTTCCACCTCAATCACATTGTCCATTTCAGCGTTCCTCTTTCTTTATTTTTCTCATCTTCGTCGTCGTCGTTCTCCTCCTCGAAATCTTATCTAATATTTCACCTCTTGATTTCTTCATCCTAGTTCTCTTTCCTCCATCTTGTTCTAAATTCTCTTCTCCTCATTGTCCTTTTTTTTTTTTTTCCTCCTATTCATTGTCCTAGAATGTCTTACTCTTTTTCACCAACCCGTCCTAAATTTCTATCTCTTCTCTAACTTGTCCAAATGTTCTTCTTATTATCTAAATCGTCCTAAAGTTTCTTCTTCTACCTCCCTTCTCTGACTCATCTAAAATTTGATTCATTTTATCTCCTTCGTTTTAAATTTTCGTCTTTTCCCCTTATCCTAAATGTTATAATAATATTTCGTGCCTAACTCGTTCTAAACGTTCTTCCTATTAACTCAATCGAACTAAATTTTCTTCTTCTATCCTCAAACAATGTTCTTTTTCCTCTCCAATTCGTTCTAAATTTTCTTCTTCTTATTATCTCAATTATCCTAAATTTCTTCTTCTTCTTTTTCCACTCATTCCGAATGTCCTGCATCTTCTCTATCTCGTCCTACATTTTCTATTTTCTTCTCCTCCTCAGTCTGCAGGTTCTTCCTCTTTTCTGTGTCCTAAATTTTCTTGATATTATCTCAATCGTCCTAAATTCTCTTCTTCCCATTATGCTGAATGTCTTTTATCTTCTCTATCTCGTCCAAAAATGTTGTTCCCATTCTCTCAATCGTCCTAATTCTTTTCTTCACCCCTCATCATAAATCTTATCTCGCCTTAATATTTCTTCCTATTCCCTCAATCTTCCTAAAATTTCCTTCTTCTTCCCTCCCTCGTTATAAATTCTCTTCCTCATCTCCCCTCGTCATATACGTTCTTCCTCCTCTGCTTCCGTCCTAAACTTTCTTCCTCCTCTGCTTCCGTCCTAAACTTTTCTTCTCTTCTTCCCTCATTCTAAACTTTCTTCCTCCTCTGCTTCCGTCCTAAACTTTTCTTCTCTTCTTCCCTCATTCTATACTTTCTTCCTCCTCTGCTTCCGTCCTAAACTTTTCTTCTCTTCTTCCCTCATTCTAAACTTTCTTCCTCCTCTGCTTCCGTCCTAAACTTTTCTTCTCTTCTTCCCTCATTCTACACTTTCTTCCTCCTCTGCTTCCGTCCTAAACTGTTCTTCCCTCATTCTAAACTTTCTTCCTCCTCTGCTTCTGTCCTAAACTTTTCTTCTCTTCTTCCCTCATTCTAAACTTTCTTCCTCCTCTGCTTCCGCCCTAAACTTTTCTTCTCTTCTTCCCTCATTCTAAACTTTCTTCCTCCTCTGCTTGTCCTAAACTTTTCTTCTCTTCTTCCCTCATTCTAAACTTTCTTCCTCCTCTGCTTCTGTCCTAAATTTTTCTTCTCTTCTTCCCTCATTCTAAACTTTCTTCCTCCTCTGCTTCCGTCCTAAACTTTTCTTCTCTTCTTCCCTCATTCTAAACTTTCTTCCTCCTCTGCTTCCGTCCCAAACTTTGTTTCTCTTCTTCCCTCATTCTAAACTTTCTTCCTCCTCTAACCTCGTCCTAAACTTTCTTTTTTCTTCTTCTCGTCTCGTCCTAAACTTTCTTTCTCTTCTCGTCCTAAACTTTCGTGTTCTCGCCTCGTCCTCAATTTATTTCCTATTTTCGTCTCACCCTAAACTTCCTTTTTCTTATCTTCTCGTTTCGTCCTAAACTTTCTTCCTTTTCTCCATCGTCCTAAATTTTCTTCTTCGTCTCCTCTCAACCTAATTTTTTCCGTCTTCCCTAATCCTAAATTCTCTTCTCCTTTCCTTGTCCTAAATTTTCTTCCTATTCTCCCATCGGCCTAAATTTTCTTCATTTTCTTTCCTCGTCCTAAATTTCCTTCCTCATCCCGCCTCGTTCTAAATTTTCTTGCTGTTCTCCCTTCACCCTAAATATCCTTTCTCATCCCGCCTCGTTCTAAATTTTCTTGCTGTTCTCCCTTCAACCTAAATTTTCTTCATTTTGTTCCCTCGTCCTAAATTTCCTTCCTCATCCCGCCTCGTTCTAAATTTTCTTGCTGTTGTCCCTTCACCCTAAATTTTCTTCCTATTCTCCCATCGGCCTAAATTTTCTTCATTTTGTTCCCTCGTCCTAAATTTCCTTCCTCATCCCGCCTCGTTCTAAATTTTCTTGCTGTTGTCCCTTCACCCTAAATTTTCTTCCTATTCTCCCATCGGCCTAAATTTTCTTCATTTTCTTCCCTCGTCCTAAATTTCCTTCCTCATCCCGCCTCGTTCTAAATTTTCTTGCTGTTCTCCCCGCGTCTTAAATTTTCTTCCTTTTTTTCCCTCGCGTTCTGAATCCTCTTTCTCTTCTTTTCGTTCTTTATTTCCTCACTCTCCGAGTTTTTCTCATCGTCCTAGTTTATGTTATGTTATGTTTTATTTAACGACGCTCGCAACTGTAGAGGTTATATCAGCGTCGCCGGATGTGCCGGAATTTTGTCCCGCAGGAGTCCTTTTACATGCCAGTAAATCTACTGACATGAGCCTGTCACATTTAAGCACACTTAAATGCCATCGACCTGGCCCGGGATCGAACCCGCAACCTTGGGCATAGAAGGCCAGCGCTATACCAACTTGCCAACCAGATCGACCTCCTAGTTTATCTCCTCACATTTTCTTCTTATTCTTCCCGTCCTAGTTCATGTCCCCTTCTTGTATCTAGATTTTATTCCTCTTCTCCACCTTTTCCTTCTAGTCTTTCCTCTTCTATTCATCATTTCTTCTCGCCTTCCTTACCATAGTTGTCTCCTTGTCCTACTTCTCAGTCTCCTCATCCTCTTCTGCCGTCTTCTTCTGTAGGTTCTCCCCGGCGGTCTAGTGGTTACCATACTCCGCGATGGATCCAAGGTTCGTTGATTCAATTCCGACCGAGGGCGATGGGTTTTAAAGCCGGCAACATCCTTCTTCGGAAGGGAAGTGAAGCTTGTGTCCAGTGTTGTAAATTTACGGCACGTTTGAAGGACCCGTCCTTGAGAGAGGACTCCAGGAAACATCTCAACATTTCTCGCCATGTTTAATACTGATACTGAATAACCATTACATCATTGAATAAAACCATACTACTATTATTCTGTCGGTTTACAATTAGGCTCTCACTATAAGTTCCAACCTTGTGGTCACAAAATAAATTACTGGCACTGAAAAGTGCCTTTTCGTAAGCATGATGCGCATTCGACACAGACAAATCTCTCTTTTTAGTATTTTAAGATAATTATTGTCAGTGAGGTATCCGTGTACTGAAACTTTCCCCTGTCTTTCAGTCGTACCTTAATAACATTTTCCAGTTCCTCAATTATAGCTGTACATACTTCTGGAACAAAATTAGCTGTTTCGACACTTTGAATAAATACATTAAACTTGTATACGAATTTCCTGTAACGAGATATCGAAGTGTTAATGCTAGTCTTTCCTGAATAGGTATTGCTTCTCGCCAGCCTGTGTCTTTCTTGGAAACTTTTGGCCTTATTTTGCACAGCAATATTTCGAAGTCGGTTTCTGAAATGCGACAGAAGTTGTGAAACTGTCCCGATTCCATTCGACGTAAATCATGAAGCAAGTCAGTGCCTCTATATTGATTGCGACTTTCGTAGAGTGGCGTCTGCCACCATCGCCTTTTGGTTTTTAACTTTCTTTTTGTTAAACTGCCTATAATATCAACGGCTGCACTTGCTGTAATTATATTTCCGTCTGCTTTTATTGCGGATAATCAGCGAACGTGAATGTTTTCTGACAATTTGCTGATGATTTGAACGTTGCTCCAAAAAGCGAACGAACAACGAAGTTTTGCTTCATTGTTCCTCGTTCGTTGTTCGTTCGCTAAGTGTGTACGCACCTTAAAGAGAATCTAGCGAAGGAAATAAAACTTTTCCAAAAGGGTTTACTGTCACTGTGTGAATGAGTAGCATAGGTTTCGCAAAGGCTCCGTGTATTGAAATGGACGTTAAACAAAGGAATGCACTAAACCGCACGGACGAGTCCAGGTGGTTGCCCAATTGCCTAATCCTCCACACTGTTATCCGCAGACCACGTAATTCACCGCCTGCCTCTATATATGGCCTGTTTACAATGGCTTGTTTACTAACCGTTGTTACGTAAGCAGCGCTACACTTGCTGTGCCATTCCCTGCACATGTTAGCAAATTATTCTGCTGTTATAACAGGTGAAGCAGTGTCGCACTGGCAGCATGGCCTCGATAAGGGAATTACATTCTTTATGAGATAGACCATTTCCTTATGTTTTTAGAAACTGCTCAGCTACTAGGCTACTAGTTAAATTTCTCCTTCTAGTGTTCCTAAACTACTTATTTAAAAAACGTACGTATTATTATGTGTGCTCTTTTCAATACCTGATTTATTGAGGGTAAAAAAGGGGAATTTATAACTATACATTCATAATTATTACAATTATCTGCTAGTAGGGCAGTCAGAAGATTAAACAAATCAAAGTGATGGCTAAATTTAATATCTCTAAAATTATTTAACAAATATTCGTGAAGGTCAGAACTTTAATATCTAGATTACTTGTTTTTTTTTTTTTTTTTATTTTATTATTATTTTTTTTTAAAGATGGGACATGACATTTCAGCGCCCGAGCTTGGAACTACAGTGCTATGTTGCCAATATGGACTACCACACTGCCAGCTGATGGAAGTTAGCAACTGACGTTAAGATGGCTGACATTAAAACACTCATTGACAATTGACGCGAAGGTAAAAAAAAACAATACAAAAATCGACAGAGAATCAAAGACGAAACATTCCAATAATAACATTGTGTGCAAAATAAATGTTGCCAAGAGAGCTATTAAGCACTCGCCACTTGGGAACGGAAGTTTGGCAACTCAACCGTCGTTACCACAGCAACAGACCTAACACGCTATGTGACAATCAGTTGTTTTTCCGATCGCAACGCTCCTGTCATGTCGCATCTTTACAAAAAAAAAAACAGGTATAGTTGTCAGTACTCTTTCTGTATATCTTTGTTTCTTCTGATAAAAACATACACTGGAAATTAACAGCACTGAATGAATTTCTCAGGCATCAGAAGACCGAAAGCTCTTGTGTGTTGACGTAAGTGACAAATTTTGTTAAGGAAACAAAAAATTAATGTTAAATAACTTTTCGAAAATATACGTACTGTATGTAATCCTATATCATCAGTGTGGTTTTAGGCGTAATAGATCGATTATTGATCAGATTTTTTGTATTCGACAGATATTGGAGAAAAAATGGGAGTATAATGGTACAGTACATCAGTTATTCATAGATTTCAAAAAGGCGTATGATTCGGTTAAGAGAGAAGTTTTATATAACATTCTTATTGAATTTGGTATTCCCAAGAAACTAGTTCGATTAATTAAAATGTATCTTAGTGAAACTTACAGCAGAGTCCGTATTAGGCCAGTTTCTATCTGATGCTTTTCCAATTCAATGCGGGCTAAAGCAGGGAGATGCCCTATCACCTTTACTTTTTAACTTCGCTCTAGAATATACCATTAGGAAAGTTCAGGATAACACAGAGGGTTTGGAATTGAACGGGTTATATCAGCTTCTTGTCTATGCGGATGACGTGAATATGTTAGGAGAAAATCCACAAACGATTAGGGAAAACACGGAAATTCTACTTGAAGCAAGTAAAGCGATAGGGTTGGAAGTAAATCCCGAAAAGACTAAGTATACGATTATGTCTCGTGACCAGAATATTGTACGAAATGAAAATATAAAAATTGGAGATTTATCCTTCGAAGAGGTGGAAAAATTCAAATATTTTGGATCAATAGTGACAAATATAAATTACACTCAGGAGGAAATTAAACGCAGAATAAATATGGGAAATGCCTGTTATTATTCGGTTGAGAAGCTTTTGTCATCTATTCTGCTGTCAAAAAATCTGAAAGTTAGAATTTATAAAACAGTTATATTATCGGTTGTTCTATATGGTTGTGAAGCTTGGACTCTCACTTTGAGGGAGGAACAGAGATTACGGGTGTTTGAGAATAAGGTTCTTAGGAAAATATTTGGGGCTAAGCGGGATGAAGTTACAGGAGAATGGAGAAAGTTACACAACACAGAGCTGCACGCATTGTATACTTCACCTGACATAATTAGGACCATAAAATCCAGACGTTTGAGATGAGCAGGGCATGTAGCACGTATGGGGAATCCAGAAATGCATATAGAGTGTTAGTTGGGAGGCCGGAGGGCAAAAGACCTTTGGGGAGACCGTGACGTAGATGGGAAGATAATATTAAAATGGATTTGAGGGAGGTGGGATATGATGGTAGAGACTGGATTAATCTTGCTCAGGATAGGGACAATGGCGGGCTTCTGTGAAGGCGGCAATGAACTTCCGGGTTCCTTAAAAGCCAGTAAGTAAGTAAGTAAGTAAGTAGTATGTAATCCTATATCGGTAAAATTTCAGTCTCTCATACGCATAGGAGAATCCGACACTGACGCCCCCTCAGAGATGATTCACAGAGGGCCTTGGGCTTCACAAGACCCTAGTTATCGAACAGTGTGGGAAAACACAGCGCTGCATAGCAATACGTAGTTGTTCGAATAGGTGGCCTGCAGGAAAACCGGGTCTTGTGTTGCAATACTGAAGACCCTGAGGTGTACAGAAACCCACAAAGTAGCGGGCCCCTACTTGGGTGACGACGAGTGTGCCGAGATTGAAGAGCAGCAAGAGTTCCATGTGTATTTGCAGGACTAATAACGTATTTGTTCAGTTCTATACCTCTTTCAAAGCGACAAAGAAACGCTCAATAGCAACTGCTGACTCTACCGTGGAAAACATACCTTGTTTCTTTCTATTTTAGTTTTTTCTTTGTAGCTTTTTTCTCTTATACTCTTCTGTCATCATATGGGACATGAATTCCCTTCACGACGGATTCTATGAAACATTTAGTGGACAAAGCGACTGTGTATTGGATATTTTCAAAGTATTCAGCTTCTTTGATATCATTCCACTATTGCTGCATTAACACAATGTAATTATTTTTGATCTTGTGTTATTTATCTTCTTATTCCTCCTCCTGTTACTTATATTGATGTATTTCTTCTTCTTGCTATTTATTTCCCTGTTTCTTTTTCTCTCATTCTTTATATTAGTATTTCTTTTCTTTTTCTTTCCGTTATTTCATTCTTATATTCTATCTTTTGCTCGCTCTTTATACTTTTGTCTCTTTGTTTATTCCTCGTCTCTTTTGTTGCTTTTTTTCTCGCTCTTCCCACACTTATTTTTTTCCATTATCTTTGTTTTCCTATTTGTTTCTTTTCCAGCTTTTTGAATTCCTTTTCCAAGTTTTACTACTTTCTGTATTTCTCTAGATTTTGTTTCGAACGTCCTTTCCCCGAGATTTTTTGTTTCGACGTTTCTTGCCTTAGATTTTGTTTCGATGTTCTTTCTCTGAGAATGTTTGTTTCGACGTCCTTTCCCTTAGAATTTTTGTTTCAACATCTCTTCCCCTAGATTTTTTCTATGTTCTTTCCCTGAGAATTTTTGTTTCGACGTCTCTTCCCCTAGATTTTCTTTTGACGTCCTTTCCCCGAGATGTTTGTTTCGACATCATTCCCCGAGATTTTTTTGTTTCGGCGTCTCTTCCCCTAGGTTTTGTTTCGACGTCCTTTCCCTTAGAATTTTTGTTTCGACATCTCTTCCCCTAGATTTTTTTCGACGTTCTTTCCCTGAGAATTTTTGTTTCGACGTCTCTTCCCCTAGATTTTGTTTCGACGTCCTTTCCCCGATATTTTTGTTTCGACATCATTCCCCGAGATTTTTTTGTTTCGGCGTCTCTTCCCCTAGATTTTTGTTTCGACATATTTTCCCAGAGTTTTTTTTTTTTGTTTCGGCATCTCTTTTCCTAGATTCTTGTTTCGATATTTTTCCCAGAGTTTTTTTTGTTTCGGCGTCTCTTTCCCTAGATTTTCGTTTCGACGTCATATCCCTGAGTCTTTTTTTTTGTTTCGGCGTCCTTTTCTCGACTTTTCTATTTCGGCGTCCCTTTCCCTCTTTTCGGCGTCTCTTTGCCCAGGCTTTTGTTTCGGCGCCTCTTTTCTCAGGCTTTTGTTTCGGCGCCTCTTCTCCCAGGTTTTCGTTTCTGATTCTGCTTTTCTTCTTCCAGGTTTTCTTTCTATTGCCATTCTTCTAGATTTTGTTTTGTTTCTGTGCTTCTTCACCCAAGTTTTTGATTTAGTGTTCCTTTTCCAGGTTTTTGATTCTGTCTTTCTTTTCTCAGGTATTCTTTCTGCTTTATTATGCCAGGGTTTGTTTTTGTTATTCTTCTGCCAGGCTTTTGTTTCTACGTCTCTTACCCAAGTTTATGTTTCTGAGTTTTGTCTCCCAGTTTTTTGTTTCTGAGTTTCTCCTCCAGGTTTTCTGCTGTTTTCCTTCTCCTTATCTCTGCCTTCTTCTCCCAGGCTTTTGTTCCTGCGTTTCTTCTTTTAGCCTTTTGTTTTAGCGTGTCTTCTTCCAGGTTCTTGTTTCTGCGTTTCTACCCGATAGAAGTCAGAATTCAACATTCGAAAATCTAAAAATATGCCTTGTGGTATTGTGCAAACAATAAGGTGTGTTGCATATATATTATTTAAATTAAGATGACTATTACACTTTTACTACGTCACACTACTTTTGACCAATAAAATGGTACGAAAGGACGTCTTTCAACTAATCATGGCTGTTTATCGCACAATTTTATCGCGTTCCTAGCATTTGTTTAATTTTTATCGCGTCCCTAGCATTTGTTTATTTTTATCACTGCCCTAGCATTTGTTTCTTTGTTTGCCAACATTTCAAACTGCACTGGTTGGGCGTAAAAAAAAAAAAAAAAAAAAAAAACAGAAAATTACAAACCACTCCAGTCGATGCACAGCACATTCAAATATGACTCGCGATGGCATTCAAGAACAAGAATTGATAAAGATCACTGGATATGAAGAGCACCATTCGGAAATCCTGAATAAGTTGAGGGATACACCATGTACATCAACGAGTTCACTTCTTTTACGCACACGTCCAATATAACATCAACTGAACCACCAACCACTAAAACATTCAAATTTGAAAATTGTACTTTCAATAATTGTTTCTTCTAAATTATTCATGTTTATTTTTTATTTCATCAGCGTTAATTAAAACGTTTCTTGTTTATTTCATCATCCCTAATTAAAAATTTACTAACACTTGTTTATATTATTTAGGTTATGTTTGTTATAACTTCTGCTATATGATATTATGGATAGTCACGTATCAGAGATTGTTTAATACTAAGATTTATTGAAAATCATCTGTCAAGTGACGTTGATTACTAGGATCCGGATGATTGAAGTGGAATGCAAATGTTTTAATAAAAATAATGAAACTGAATCAACAAAGCCTTCTTGACTAGTAACCGTCCACAGAGTTCAATGAAGATTCCATAGTTGGCACAACTGAAAACAAAAAAACGTAATCCTAAAACACTACTGCCATCTAGCGTAATGTTGAGATGGTACAATAATGCATTTTAAGACAGTTGTATTTTCGTAAGCGAATAATATTTTATTGTATTGAAGTACTTCGTTACTTCTGATCTTTATATACTTTCTTCTAATCGTGTAATAATCAATTAAATCCCACTCGAGTTTTGATTTTCTCTAGATAAATCAAAACCTCTAGTGAGATTACTGTTGATAAAATACCGGTACTATATTATGCATTTTAAGACTTACAGTGCCTTTCATGTTTTAATAAAATTTTTCGCCCTTATATTTTTTTATGCATTGTTTTTCTTGCATTTCATTTCCTTCTTTTTACAGTGCTCAAAGAAATTGTTGCATTTATTTAATAAAGTTGCAATAAATTAATATGTAACAATTTTTTTATAAAAAGATATAAATATATCGCATATTTAATGTTTGCAATAAAATAAAATGCAACCATTTCCTTGAGCAATGTAAATGCTTGAAATCCGGTCTCTAATGATAAAAGATATAGGCCTAGATACCTTACAAGAATGTGGTTCTACAGCGGGTTCGGACTCTAACCAGAGAGAACCGCCATGACTTAATTTACTTTTTGTGGGCGTTTCCACATATTTTTATGAATAGGACTTAAAACAACATGAAGATATTACCACAGTCTAGTATACACAGTCGCGAAGCTCAATACGTAGTAAATATGCAAACATTAGATAGTTGCTCATCACTAGGATCGCTAATATCGCCTCATTGCAGGCAATGCAAAATAGTATCGTCACAGTCCATTGTTTCTAGCACCCTCAAAACTCAAGCTTCGTGACTGTATATAGTAGACTGTGATATTACGAAGGAACTAATTGCTAGTCTCTTCGCTCTCTGATCTATGGTCTGTCCAAAACAATTTCCGACCTGAAAAATGGCGCCTTTAGCAAGTTACCATGGCAACCATTCAAATCAACCAGTCACAAGAGACGCATAACCATGGTAACGGGACGGTGTTGCCTTGTCTATGTTTACAAGTTGCACGTGAATACCAGGGCCTAGTGGTGAATACAGTGGCCGAAATGACTGAGTTGGCTGGTTAACGCGTGCTTTGTGTGAATTAAAAATATTATTTAGTTGTATTATTGTTTTAGTGTATCGATAATTATTGTGTTTAAATTATATTACACTATTATCTTCGTTGTCATTGGTGGAGTGTGTGTTTTCTAGTTTCTACTAGAGTTTTCAAATAGATGACTTCTGCAATGTCGGAAGGAAGGAAAGGCAGGCGGAGAATAAAGAATATTGGACAAGGTGTCCCGTTAAAGAATCAAGCGCGAGAGATGGTGTGTTATGTAAGAGAGTATTTTAACAGGAGGAAAGATAATGGCGGCCTCTTTTGTCTTTGGCGCAAGTCGTAATGAGAACTGTTGCTTGTGTTAAAATTAATAAGAGCATTGCTACCAATATTTGAAAAGAAAAAGACCGTGCAGATTTTTAATTATAAATATTTTCACAGTTTACAATTTTTTCAACACCTTTCTAACAATATTACATTGAAGAATACCGACACTCATAAAAGTAGAGGCTTCGTATTAAATTGAAACTGTTTTTACAGTTTACAGTCCTTTCGATGCTTTTCTAACGGTATTTACATTGAAGAATACCGGTACTTCTACTACTACTACTACTACTACTTATTATTATTATTCTTATTATTATTATTATTATTATTATTATTATTGGCTAATAAAAATAATAATGTACACAAATTTTAATGCCTAGTGTTCAACAAATTGGTTAGAAATGTATATGTTCATGTCAGCCGTTCATTACTGCACTCTATCGGCAGCGCGCTCGCTTACACGAAAGATGGGCAACATGACAACAATGCTCCCCCTTCTCTATAAGCTGTCAAGTCGGAAGTAGTTTTGGTCAAGGTATAACTAGACGCAATTGTGGTCCGGTAGTCGAATGGAAAGAATAGGAAAGCTTACTGCTACACGTCGGGCACCTTCCTCCCACGTCCATAAAGCAAGGAAGTTGATAATCAATTGGATATCAGTGGAATGGCATGCAGCGGCAGTATACTAACTTATATCGGAGCACGTTCAACAACAGAACAATACTCAGCAGCGAGCGAAATAGGTTAAAGATAAAATGCTAATAAATAACACACAGTAAATCAGGCTACTCAATTTCTTACAAACCGTTGGTTGCCTGCAGTCTTAGAAAAAGTTTTGTCTCACAGATACTTTATAAACCCCAGAAAGGAGGCAATGCGCATGATCAGACATACAACGAAATAAAACTAAATTTTATTAGCTCAACTAGTCCTTCTCTTGTGAACCAGGTCGCTCGTCCTCATTTCATTTTACAGTTTTGCCAAACTCGTCAGAACCAACGTGTCGTGAAAAAATTTCGGGCAAGATTATAACAAATCATAAGTTACCGAGAAGGTCGCTTGAAATATGTAATTAAAAAAATTATACCATGGCAACAAACTGCATTTTTCAAGTCATATTCTGTGTTATTTTGATATTTCTAAACCTTATAGTCACTTTAGAACAGCATGCTGAGATTCGTCAGAACAACTGCCGGAACTCATAATATGCGGTGCATGTATGTTTACTGTCAAAACCCGAAATTCTTCAAAATCAGTTTCAACTAGTAAAAACTAGTTTAAACAAACAAAAAGCACGTATGCAAGGCCTACTAAAATCCTAACATAGCAAACCTAACCTGTTACTAATTCTAGACCTTACGAAAATTCGCTTTCTATCTGAATTTGCTTAAACTAGTTTTATATTCGTTGTAACTGATTTTGATGCATTTCGGATTTTAACGGTAACACATACATAAATTGATAGTTTGTAAACTGTGTACTTAAATTATCATTAGCCTATATATTTGTGCTGTGCTTTCATAAACTAACTTTAACTTAACTATAAACGATAATCATAGGTGACTGTCAAACATGTCGATAATGGAGGAACTGTGTATCGTAAATGTGGGGAAACTGATAATAATCGGAGAAATCTAATCTTGCAGTTTATCTTTCAAACACAAATCTCGCAGTATCACTCGTGAATCAAACTTAGATACCTTTAGTTACAAGACTACACAGAAGTGATACACGACTCTGTAAAAATAAACCTTGGAACTTTAACGTACTTACAAAATATCTGGGTTGGATTTCTTTGCTAGATAACATGCGAAATCATTCAGATGTTGATCATAACAGAACATAACAACAACGCATGCGCATTGAAAATAAGTGCACTGGACGGAAGTTATGAACTCTTGTAATAAATGACTGTTGAAGTGCGCTAACCATGAAAACAAGCAAGAGCACTAAGCGAGCAAAATCACACAGTGGTCAAGTCCTTGCGTAAATTTGACAATGTCTCGAGTAAACCACACCGAGAAACACAGAGAGTTGTTTCTTTTTTACTTTGTCATTGTACTATAGAATTATCTGAAAGAAAAAACTATGGACATGCAGAAACGATTACATAAAGTGGGTTTATTGTACGTAGTTAAATTTGCAGAAGTGGAGAAAGCTCGTGTTTCCGTTGTAAGCATTGCACTGTTAGCTGACCGATGTTCTGTTGGACCAACTGAAATATTCCACGCCATCATTCTGTACGCCCAATTGTCTGGCAGCCTGGAGGACAGTGACAGCAGAAACCACACTTTTTCCTTTACCGTGATACGAATTACAAGAGAAAAATGATTGTGATGTTCCATAAAATCGAGTTAGACATTTTCGTAGAAATATAAGTTCTTAAGCTTCCACCATTTGTCACAAAAAAAAAAAAAATTAGAACGTCTTTCAAGAATGTGACAGGTATGGGATTTAACAATAATCTAACTTTCAAACGTCACATTATAATAATTTCCGAATTTTTTGGAATATCCCGCGCCTTCGAATAAGTCGCGCACCCCATTTTTGAAAACAATATACAAAAATTAGATTTCATCAAATATATTCACGACAAAATAAAAACAATTATCGCCGAGCTCTAAGTTCAAGCTTGCTATTGCATCTGATGTAAAATACCAAAATATAGAAAATAGAAATATAATTTGAAAGATTTTCCGTCCCTTAAAAATTGACTTAGACAATGTTATTCACAATTCCGTGGTGTTTGGGTAAAGGGAGATAAGTCATACAAATGAGTTCGGAGAAAAATGAAAATTAAACTTGGAAGCCTTATTATAAATAATTTTCTACACAAATAAAACACATAACTGCTTGTACTCTTTGATTTTTGCACATCCACTTGTACAGGGACATCACTTTATTTTTACCAGCATTTTTAACATTAACTAGGCTATACTCGGAATCACTGTTGCCCCCGTCCATTACAGGAGTTTGATGTTACTAGTGCAATATGTAAACAAATCATTTTACTAGGTATAGGAGGAGAGAAAAGTAGTGTATCCATTTATGTTGTAGGGAAATACGATATTACGATTTTCAGTTTGATTATCACTTTTACGGAATTTATCAAAATACAGTAGAGTAGTAACATTTAAAAAAAAAAAAACTCAACTTTTCAGGCGGCTATGTTCGTTATGTAATGTCTACTTTATTTAGCATATTAATTATTGGTGTTAACATACAATATAGAGAGTGCATTTAAATTGAGGGGGTCATAAGTAACGGGCTGTAAGTGCACTTAAGTTACTTTTGAGAAAATGGGGTTGAAATATTTAAGCTTTCGTAAAATCGGTGAAATTTTTATTTAAATTTTAATGTGTGATGCGATTAAAATATCCCTTTGCCACTAAAATGTTAGATACTTTTACTTACACTGGATGCACTTAACTCATGTTATTACAAATGTCACTAACATTCCTTTGCTTCTAGCCACCTCAATTCAAAATAAGCTAATCTGAATTTTTAAACAAGTTGCTGAAAATGGTTGCCGTTCATTACAATGCAGGCTTCAATTCTTTTATGCATAACTTATTATTAAAAACATTTTGAAGCATATTCTCTGAAATTGCATTTATCGTTTCTTGAATATAATTTTTAGTACGATATTATTAATATAGGTTCTTTCTTCGATAGAAAACGCAACCATATTTCTGAAACACACTATACACTGCAGTGTTTACTTCAGTGCTTCAAGACTTCGAATGCAACAGCGGCCGTAAGTTTGTGTGTCTGACGGGAGCAAGGACATTAGTGAAGGGGTGGGAGTGAAGTACATTCAGAAATGCAGGTACAATAAAAATGCAAGTAAAAATAAAATGATGTCCCTGTATAATTTAACTTGTGTGTTCATCTGGAGAACAAAATTCTACCTGGACAAAAAAATGACATACCCCTTTACCTGAACTCCACAGAATTATTCTCAAAGAAATTGGAAAGTAAATGTGTTCAAAGAGCTCAGTTTTGTATAACAAACGGCGCACCTACAAACAATATTAATTACATTATTATAGTGAGTCGCCCTGGGTGGCACAGGCGGTATAGCGCTGGCCTTCTGTGCCCGAGGTTGCGGGTTTGATCCCGGTCCAGGTCGATGGCATTTAAGTGTGCTTAAATGCGACAGGCTCAGGTCACTAATTTAGTGGCATGTAAAAGAACACCTGCGGGACAATATTCCGGCACACCGGCGACACTGATATAACTTCGGCTGTTGCGAGCGTCGTTAAATAAAACATAATTTTAATTTACCATAGTGCAAGCCGCCACGGTCTTCTGGTGGTTAGAGCGCTGGACTTTTAATCCTGTGGACCCGGATTCGATCCCCGGCTTACCCCGATTTATAACTTGTGTTGGGCAAGTCCGTGGCTCAGGTAACACAGGAGTTATCTCCGGGACCACCGGTTCCCCCGAGGCATCCCGACAAAAATATCCATTATCATCTCATCTCGGGTGTAACGTAGACCAGCCTCGTATGGCACACCCTGGGCAACAATTCTGTCGGTAAATTAGTCCACAGAACTGGCTTCATATGGGTGAATGACGAAGTCAAGTACCTGCCATTAGTACGTATATATATTATCATAGTGCTTACATCCGTACTGCAGCTTATAGCGGAGAACAAATACTGACGTCGATGCTGATAATTACGATAATGATGATAATCTATACTAATAATAAATCTGTAGCCGAAATTTTTCTGGTAATTTTCGATTTTCCAAAAATAATTGGCCCTAACATTTATAATTATCCACCCTGAAACCGAAAATCGCTTTTTTGAAATTTTTGTTTGTATGTCTGTCTGTCTGTCTGTCTGTTACATTTTCGCGCGATAATGGCTGAACCGATTTCGATGAAAATTGGAATATAAATTAAGTTCGTTGTAACTTAGATTATAGGCTATTTGGCATTCAAAATACATTATTTAAAAGGAGGGTTATAAGGGGGCCTGAATTAAATAAATCGAAATATCTCGCTTATTATTGGTTTTTGTGAAATATGTTACATAACAAGTTTCTTTAAAAATGATTTCTGATAAGTTTTGTTCTCTGAAAAAGTTTGATAGGACTGATATTTAATGAGATAAATGAGTTTTAAAATTAAAATAACTGCCATCTAAGGCGGTGTATTGAAATAAAAAACAAATGACTTCGTCTATAAGGGGCCTTGGACACAACAATCGAAAGCTATGAAACATAGCCTACAGACAATGTTTCTGTGTTTGTATGACATAATATATCAGAAGCTAAATTAACCGATTTGTATAATTAATTATTATTTCATCATTGGAAAGTGTAGTTTCTCTGAATGGACATAATGCTATAATTTTATTACAGTAACTTGTGAGTGAATTGAGGACAGGTAAGATTAAAATAGCTTCTTATGCACAGAAAACTTGATAGGTTATTCTGTATATTCATTTCCTGTATTTCTTATAATAATGTTTATGAACATATTCATTTTTATCTCAGAGAATTAACGAACAACGAGAGTGTATTGATTTAGTATGCAGTAATAGTACGTTAGCTTAGCAATCCATTATTGTATAATTAAAATTTTAACTATGCTCAATTGAATCGTGTTAAAATATATAAAATACATATGCAATAAATGCAATGCTAAAAAATTGGGTAATGAGCCAAGCAGATTATGTTGCGCTTTTCTAAAAGTTGTTCCTCCTGAGATTCAAGAGCTCCCACAACAAATTAAAAACTTTCTAATTCGAGTACATCCGTTATCAACAAACTTTTTCATAATATAATATAATATAATATAATATAATATAATATAATATAAACATAATAATAAATCTGTAGCCAAAATTTTTCTGTTAATTTTCGCTTTTCCAAAAATAATTGGTAATAACAATTAAGAAACATGTTAAAGGAATTGTCATTGCACCAAATGAGTGGTCTCTGGATCAAAATGATCGTATTTTAATATTTTAAATACAATTTAAATTAAGTAACACATTAAACGATTTATCCTTCTATCAAACACGAATGTTCCCTGGATCAAAAGTCCTATTTGAATTATCTAATTACTTTATATTTATTTCTAACGGGTGCAGCGGAGCGCACGGGTACGGCTAGTTTGTAATACGTTCGTGCAATAATAATCACTACTATCATATAGCTCAACTAAAATATGCTTGTAAATTGAATTGGTCTGTTTACTATGTATTGTATATTTTTTTATAGCTCAACTGATGAATTATTTATTCTCGTAAATTGAAGTAATCTGTATGATATGTGTTATGTATTTTTGTACATCTCAACTGATTGAATTGTTTATGCTTCTAAATTGAATTAATTTACTTGCTATGTATTATATTTTTATAGCTCATCCGATTAATATTATTGTTTAGGTTTGTAAACTGACTCATCCGCTTGCTATGTACTGTATATTTTTTGTAGAGTCACCAATGGAGCTCAGTCGGCAGACTCGCTAGCCTGCTGATCCGAATCAGCGCTCGGGCTTGGGTAATGGTACGTACTACAAGAAGAAGCCTGGCTGGTTACCGAGCTCGTCGCTCTTAATCTAGCTGGTCGCTGGTTAGAAAGAGTGATCAAAACGAAGCTTGTCTGTATTTCTCAGTCAGTGTAGCTGAACTCACTCTAAACAATAACAATTTCTCAAAGTGCCAGGAAGAACTGTACTGGTCTCTAGGATCTCCTGAGTGTACCTTAGATATTTTGATACTTTGTGTGGAAATAACCATGTAAATAATTCCACTTTTCTGGAAAGCATCTTCTGACATAATAAAACCATTTCATTAAATTCCATATAGTTCATTCTAATGCAAGTAGAACATTGATAAAATAATATGTATTAATTACCAAAAGATCAGTATTGATAATTATCTCAAGTTTCTAAAAAAATCGTCACTTACTGTAATTTTTTTTTATTTTATTGGGTTATTTTACGACGCTGTATCAACATCTGAATGAAATGAAGGTGATAATGCCGGTGAAATGAGTCTAGGGTTCAGCACCGAAAGTTACCCAGCATTTGCTCATATTGGGTTGAGGGAAAACCCCAGAAGAAACCTCATCCAGGTAACTTGCCCCTACCGGGATTCGAACCCAGGCCACCTGGTTTTCCGGCCAGCCGCGCTGACCGTTACTCCACAGGTGTGGACCACTTACTGTAAAACATCAATTTTTCATTTAGAAATGTACTTATTATTGGTATCGGTATCCATTTCACACCACCTCCTTCTAGTGCAGAGGTCAAGAAAGCATGGGGTTCTAACTCCAGTCTTGGAAGGGGGAGCAAGCGGTGTTTCCGGTTCTAGACCTTTAATCCGAAGATATAGCCAGGTTAATATTAAAAATGTTAGTAAAAATAAAATGATGTCCCTGTAGATGGAATGCACATCATTACGTTTTAGCAACTCGCCAAAAAATTGGTACCGGTATCCATTTCACACCACCTCCTTCTAGTGCAGAGGTCAAGAAAGCATAGGGTTCTATCTCTGTGCCCCCAAAAGCCTTTATGGCATATGAAGGGGCTACCTGTATCTTTATTGGTATCCATTTCAACTCATACTTCATCTCAGAATTTTACAGTATGATATCGGGTAAAGGTTGGTAATATTGTGATAGTTCTTTTTGAAAATTTTTTTACAATTTTACTGAGCGAGAGAAGGACCGGTTTTGTGCAGAAACTTGTCCAAGAACACTCCCTTAATATGTTTATACAAAAGATACAGGTAGCCACTTCATATGCCATAACACTGCAAATATTTTTAATTAATCTTTCACAATTCATTACACGCGTCGAAATGAACAGCAGTAGCCGTTTAGTAAGTGGGGTAGTGTGTACGGACTCTCAGATGCATGCGCAGTAAAGGCATTTAGGTCGCTAGTAGCTGGAAAAAATGAGGGGATTCATTCTACCAACTACCAGCGGGCTAACAGGCTAGATAGCAATCGACCGAGCAGTCTTCGTCTTGCATATCTCCATTGCGTAACGTCTAGACATTCCTTCTAGAGAAGGTAACTAGTCAGGCTACCAGCTAGGCTTCGTCCTGTACGTACCCTTAGATTCCCGTTTGGGCTGGTTGTCTGATTGTGCTTCTTCCGAGGTTTTCCCCAACCATAAGGCAAATGCCAAGTAGTCTAAGGCGAATCCTCGGCCTCACTTCATCTCGCCAAAAAATTGTCGTCGTCGTCGTCGTCTTCCTTACAAGTATTAGGCTGAGTGGCCTGTTACGGTCTCAAACTAGAATTTTTAGTTTTGTCATCCGAGGCTTCTGCTGAGACTTGAAAACAATGTGAAAATGACGCTCAATGGGTTGCTAGCCCAGAGAGGTACAATTGGTGGGGTTTCCACCTATTCAGCATTTCCTCTGCATATGACATTTCAGTTATAACGCTGATACTCGGTCCCCAGAGCCTCGTTTGTTCAAAACGGGTTGCACCACGTGAAGGTGAGGATAGGATTTGGGTAGGACAGGTTGTTCAGGGAAATCATTTTATTTTTACTTCAATTTTTATTGTACCTGAGTTTTTGAATGTACTTCACTCCCACCCCCTCTACTAGTAAACTTACAACCGTCCACCACACAGAACAGAGGCCGCGTATGCAGTACTGAGTTAGTGATATAGTACGTTCCAGTGACGAAAGAGCTTTCAATATTGAATCATATTTTCGCACAGATACTGTTGTCCGTTTGCCTACGTCGCATCCCGGTTTCCCCCACCTGCTTCTGTTCGCCCCTCTGTAAAGTCTAATAGCTGGGCTGTCTTAGCTCTTTTCTGAAAACATTAATTTCTGTTAGGAATTGGACGTCTACGTAATATTATACAACTGTTTAAAATGCCTCGTTAAGTAATTAACTGTCACGTGATTCTCCCCCCCTTTCTACGACCTTGCGACAAAACCATTTGAACGGATAGTAGATAGCATTTCTGAGTAAGTTCATCTTTTCGGATCGGACAGTACGTAAGATACTCTTTTATAGAGTAGGTATAGAATTATTTCAACGTGAGTTACTCGTACGAAAATGGTAATTGGCATTAGGTACAATAGTCTATAGTGCGATAATATGCACAAAAGAACTGAAGCCTGTATCGAAATGAACGGCCACTATTTTCTAAAATGTGTTTAAATATCCATATTATGATTATTTTTCAATTTAACTTCATTCTCTATATTGTACGCTAATGTCCTGTAACAGTACAATACACACTGCATAATGAATACGTCTGAATGGATAGCTCAATTCGTGACTAAAAGCACTGAGTGTTAATACAGTACTGTATTTTGATTAAACAAAAACGTAATGAAAATTATCAAACTCAAAATTGCGATATTTCCTAGTTTACATAAATAGATGAACTACTTTTCTTCCCTCCTATACCTAGTAAAGTGATTTGTATTTTACGCCAGTAACGTCGAACTCCAGTCTTGGAAGGGGGAGCAAGCGGTGTTTCCGGTTCTAGACCTTTAATCCGAAGTTATAGCCGGGTTAATATTAAAAATGTTAGTAAAAATAAAATGATGTCCCTGTAGATGGTATGCACATCATTACGTTTTAGCAACTCGCCAAAAAATTGTAATCTTTTAAAATCTTGACTTTTTCCACATTTTATAGCTTCAGTGCCAAGGTTAGAGATTAAAATGGAATTGATTGTGCTACGAAAAGGTCAACGTAATTACAACAATGCCAAGTCGGCCGTAACTATGACCATGACAATGTGGAATGTAACTATGGCGATGACCATGTTCTTGATGCTTTTCGAGATGTATGCTACATTTGCGATGTTAATGATGACGATTTTAGTAATTCTCATTACAAGCGTAATACAAGTGACTGACAGAATGTTACCGCTGATACAGTTGACAACGCTCCCGAGTATCAATAATATTATTCTATCGATACATGTGATAATTCTGATTATTATCGATGTGGAGCCTCCTATTATGGATGCAATTATGGCAATAATTATGGACGTTATGACCCCGATTGTGAATGTTACTACACAGTTTACGGATTTTATGACGGTAATTATGGATTTTATGACAACCGTTATAAATGTTATGGTGATCATTGTGAACGTGTTGGTGCAAATTAAGACTATAACGCCGCAGATAATCCATATGGTACCACAGATGAGACATGTGATTCCACCTGTTAGGCACGTGACCACGAGTGCGATGTTGCTAGCTAAGACTTTAATAACACCAATTATGAAAGTTATGAAGCCAATTATAAATATTATGGCGCCATTAGTGAATTTTATGATGCCGATTCTGCCCATTATGAATATGTTGCCGCAATTATTGAATATAATACAGAAAATTATCAACATGATGCAACCGACTAGACATGCGATTTCGATAGTTTGGAATGTGATGGCGCCCATCATGACAGTGATTATGAGGGTTATTAATGAGTTGACTCCAATTTGGAATATAATGCTGGCCATTATGAATATGAAATCAGCGAATACGAATGAGCCCATAATACCACCTATTAGGAATGCGATTCAGCCGATTATAAATGTTATGACGTCTATCACGTATGTTATAATGACTATGACTTATATGCTGCCCATTATGAATATGTTGCCACACATTATAAATATAATACAGCACATTATCAAGATGATACCACAGATCAAGCATGGGAAGCCGCATATTTGGAATGCGATGCCAATTGTTTGGAATGTGATGACGTCAATTATAACTGTGATTCTGCTGAGTATTTATGAATTGACACCAGTTATTAATATAATGCTGCCCATTATGATTACGATAGTGACAATTCTGAATATGAAACCGACTATTACGAATAGGCCCAGAATACCACGAATTAGGAATGTGATTCCAACAATAATAAATTTAATGCCGCCGATTTTGAACGTGATTTTGCCGATAATGAGTGCCATGCTGTCAATTATGAGTTCGATACTCATCATCATGAATGTGATGCTGAGGATTGTGGTGACGGCAACTAAGAGTGTGGTGCCGAGACTACAAGTGTGGTGCCGGGGACTACGAGTTTGGTGCCGGAAACTACGAGTGTGGTGTCGGAGACTACGACTGTGGTGTCGGGGACTACGATTGTGGTGTCGGCAACTACGAGTGTGGTGCCGGCAACTAAGAATGTGGTACCGGCAAATACGAGTGCGGTGCCGGCAACTACGAGTGCGGTGCCCGCAACTAAGAATGTGGTACCGGCAAATACGAGTGCGGTGCCGGCAACTAAGAATGTGGTACCGGGAAATACGAGTGCGGTGCCGGCAACTAAGAATGTGGTACCGGCAAATACGAGTGCGGTGCCGGCAACTAAGAATGTGGTACCGGGAAATACGAGTGCGGTGCCGGCAACTAAGAATGTGGTACCGGCAAATACGAGTGCGGCGCCAGCAACTACGAGTGCGGTGCCGGCAACTACGACTGTGGTGTCGGAGACTACGACTGTGGTGTCGGAGACTACGACTTTGGTGTCGGAGACTACGACTTTGGTGTCGGAGACTACGACTGTGGTGTCGGAGACTACGACTTTGGTGTCGGAGACTACGACTTTAGTGTCGGAGACTACGACTGTGGTGTCGGAGACTACGAGTACGACTCTGATTAAAAATTTGATGCTGCCAGTTAGAAATATGACTGTTCCAATTCCCTACGTGATATCGCCTATCACCAATGTTCCCTACGTGATATCGCCTATCACCAATGTAATGACAACGATTAAAAATGTGATGCTGCCAGTTAGAAATGTGACTGTTTCAATTCCCTACGTGATATCGCCTATCACCAATGTAATGACAACGATTAAAAATGTGATGCCGCCAGTTAGAAATGTGACTGTTCCAATTCCCTACGTGATATCGCCTATCACCAATGTAATGACAACGATTAAAAATGTGATGCCGCCAGTTAGAAATGTGACTGTTCCAATTCCCTACGTGATATCGCCTATCACCAATGTAATGACAACGATTAAAAATGTGATGCCGCCAGTTAGAAATGTGACTGTTCCAATTCCCTACTTGATATCGCCTATCACCAATGTAATGACAACGATTAAAAAGTGATGCTGCCAGTTAGAAATGTGACTGTTCCAATTCCCTACATGATATCGCCTATCACCAATGTAATGACAACGATTAAAAAAATTTGATGCTGCCTATCATGAATGTTCTACAGCCAATCATGAAAGTGATGCTACCCACTGTGTATGTAATGCTGCCCAGTATGATTGTATTCCCGTTAATTATGAATATGTTAGTGTTTATTACGAGTATTCACGTTGTTTTCCACTATGTTACTGTTTATTATGAATAAAATGTTAATTACCGATAATGATGCTGCTGATTACGATGGCAACTGTGATATTGAGGCTGGTTTCAATTAGTATAATAACGGGTCCGGTGTCGTTCTGTTCACTGAAACGACATGAGGTAGGTACTGTTTACTTCTGTTTTTATATTCTTCTGGGGCTTACTTGCATGACCTGATGAGATTTCATTTCATCATTCACGATTAATATGCAGAAAATAGGAAAGATTGGAGAGAGCTGAGTTTCCAGTGAAAGACCTGCCCTTGGACAGAACACTAAATGAATGAATGGATGAATGAATGAATATTTTTATTATCAAAATAAACTTATACGAATGTTGAACATGCTGAAGATAGCAACAATGTTGAAGATAGATATTTTTGTTTTGCAAATCTGCCCTCATTGAACAGAAACCAAGATGGAGATTTCATTGCAACTAATTAGAAATTCCTCTTTCAGATATGTAATAAACGATCTTCGCACAAAATAATGTACGATACACGAGCGGTATGTTTTCTTTCAATTCTCGGAAATTAAAAAAGCTCAACTACGTTTCGCTTTTTCAAACTTTTCCTCTAACATGAAAACTTCAACATACCGCTCTTGTAACGCACATTACTATTAAAATATCTTTAGCATTTATTATGGCTAGCAATACCCACAATATTTCAGTGTCGTATATGTTTTTAAATGAAAGAAAATGGAGCAAAGTGAGAATGTGTTGAATGTATATATTCCATTTTTATTACTCATAGAAAAGACAACGTTTTGAAGGCTAGGTCTATCCTCGTGTTCAGGTATAAAGGGAACAAAAAGAAAAGAAGACATTACTCGTAGAAGGTGATTTTAGAGTGTCAAAATGAGCTGAACTATTTAAAAATCTCTTTCGGATTGTATCTTGCACTCTTGTGAATGGAATACAATGTGAGAAAGATAAATGGGGCTGAGGCTATTTTGATAGTCCTACAAAGAGAGAATGATACAGATGTGGAGAATGCGAAGCACGATGAAATTGAGGACAAAGAAATGAGAGGGAGAAAAGATAAAACGGAGGAAGAAAATATGAAAAATTGTATTTATTTATTTATTTAATCTGACAAGATCAAGGCCATAAGACCTTCTCTTCCATCCTATCAGATAGCACATATAAATATAAAACAGAAATACAAACACTGAGAATGAGAACAGAAATATGCAATTGAAGACAAAAGGACGATGAGAAAATTAGAAGAAGCAGAGCCACGATAAAATGAGTATGAGAGAAAATAAATAAATAAATAAATAAATAAATAAATAAATAAATAAATAAATAAGGAAAAGGTGAAAATGAAAAAGAATAGGTGAAGGAGTAGAGAAATAGAAGGAGAAACGGAAAATAAGCGTTAGGGAGGAGTAAGTTAATGGAGTTTAAAAAGTCGCGTCAGCTACTATGTCTACTTGCGCCCTTATATCATATCCTTAGAGAAAAAACATAATGTAAATGGGAACAAGAACTAAAAACGCCGTCATATTACAAAGAGATACACAAATGCATTTCTAACAAGGTGATTCGTTAAACATAATTAAAATGTGCAATTAATAGACCTTGGGCAGAGTTTAAAAAAGGAACATTAAAATATTACAACAAATACCAGCAGAAACAAAACAATAAAATTCTATAAAATATTCGAATGCAGAAGGTCCGAAATGTTAAGTTTAAGTTAAAACAAAATATAAAACAGCAAAAGTAACCTCCAGATGTAAACGGTCCGGAAGGTAAGAAACAGAGGGTAAAAAAAACTAAATCACTTTGTCAGGTCCTGTATTGGATAAAAATGTCAGAACTTCATGTGCAAAATTAAAATCATTTTCAAGAGCGTTACGTAGATTCGGTCGAATTGCGTATTGACGATGGGCACGGTCATATTTCCTACAGTGCAATAAAATATGTTCGACAATAACTGGTACATGGCATAATATGGGTATATCACACTCCGGTTGAAGCTCGCCAACGTTAGAGGAAGCGAAGAAGTAGAATGAGGGAAGAGTCGAGGAGGAAAATAATATAATTAGCAGAAAAGACGAGGAGACCGGGAGAAGAAGAGAATGAGACATTGCAGGGGAGAAGAAAGTGGAAAGCGGAAAAAAGCTATGGGAAATGGGGGAGGCGAGTATGGGAAGCGGATGAGAAGATGAATGAAAAGCGGAAGAGAATGAATGAAAATCGGAAGAAAGAAAAATAAAAAAGCAGAAAGGAAAATGTATGAAAAGTGAAAGCGACAAAGAATGAAAAGCGGATGAGAGGATGAGTGAAAAGAAGGTGAGAAGCGAGAGAGGAGAGTAGCGGGACAAAAGACGAGAAATTGAGGAATGAAGCGAAAGATGAGAAGTGGAGGACATAAAGAGAAGCAATGAAGAAAAGATGGAATGAGGAAGAGGACGAGAGGTGAGGACAGTAAGAAAATTATACATACTGATTGTGAGTACAAAAGGAAGAACAGAAATAGTCAAAGAAGAAGACAGGCCTATACAGGGTGGAAGTGAACTAACCCTGCAGATTCTGAGAGCGAATAACTCATGTTGTATGTAACAAAATAGTATAAATACCATATTGGTGGAAAATTCATAGTTTTCTAAAAAACATATATCTGAATTAAATTAAATAGAGAGTTTTCGCATCCTCTTGGTCCACTAAACTGTTAACGCTATGTTGACTAAGTAATGACATATTTGGTGACGTATATTCATGTTCGTAAAACTTCAGAAAGAATCTTAAGGGATCGGTGCACTTGTTCCTTTACCGTAAGGTTTTATTATATATTTCCCGCTTCGTTAAACATTTATAATTTCGTACCTTCTACGATAATCAATCAATCAATCGCTCTCTAATTTTTTTAATTGATAGCTTAATGTCTAAGGAAAGCAAAGAAAAAAAAATTCGAAATCAAAATCAGCTTGAAAAGTGGAGGAAAAAAATACTAACTTCGATGTGATCTGTTCAGAATAGACAGTTACACTTTTAAAAGTTCGTAAGTGGCAAACATTTTGATTTTTCACGTTATATAGAGGATCAAAGCGAAAGAAATGTTGAGAAAGAATGAAAATTACTTGTAAGAGTGGTCGCTACTCAAAATCTTTACTGGTTTCCGAGTTATGGCAAGTTAAAACAAAGGAGCGTTTTCGCTTGGAAGAGTACTGACGACTCAACCCTTTGTCTGTTGAAACCTCAACGAAAAATTCTTTCTTGAGCCTTCCTGCACTTCGGCCTGAATAATTTATCCATCTTCAGCTGTTATTCGCCTAGAGATAGAGAGTTTGCTATTGAAATAACGTGAGGCGAATGGTTCTGATTGCCTGTGCACTGACAAAATGTAATTTCTTGAAAGAAAAATGGCTATAGGACATTTCGGGTATCCTGACAAAGTCAATACTGAACGGAGGATAAAATCATTAAGGACCCGCCCTGTACATACGGGGCGCCTGGAAACTAACAATTATACAATCCATGAGACCTGTTGAGATTAGGCAGTCTATGAATACAGTCATACCTTACAAAACCACAATCTCGGAACTGCACTGTGTTCACATTCTTCGGTGCTATATCCCATTAGTATACGCATTTAAAAGTCTACACGGAAATGTACGTAAGGTCTGAAGTTGTTTATTCGAATCTCTGTAAATGGCCCTTAAAACGCCAAGTTACAACAACAGAACTGCTATTTAGTTCCACCGCCAGGCATGCCTGAAATGTGGGGAGCGCAACTCCAATCGCTTCTTTGTATCGGAGTCATTTCTGGGATTCCACTAAGTTTTTACTGAAACTGGAGTGACAGTTCAGACTAAAAGGGCCACGAAAACGCATCGTGGTACTTTCGACTCCCACTGAAACGTGAGACAAACACTGTGTAAAGAGAGACAGGGCACAACTTCACCTACAAGGTCGTTTTTGCACAACAGAGGTTGTATTCCATTTCAGTCCCTCAACTCTCTCTGGATTACATTTACAATGTTACCTTGGTTAAAGGTGCACTCAACTACAGAAAAACAATTATTATTATTATTATTATTATTATTATTATTACTATATCCCTGCTTTAGATGAGTGATCAGACCTTCGGTCTGTCACGTAGGCGGTCCAGATTCGTTCCCGATCAGGTCTAATTTTTCATTGAAAAATCCATATTGACACATGTGGTGCACAAGGCCCAGTTAGGTCATTTTCTCGGGGTTCTTCTATTTCCTCATGTTAAGAATTTACAACATTCCGTCAACATCTCTCCATTCCGTCATAACTCCATAGAATTCCCCGAACGCACTCCATTGCATACATCGCCGATTAGCTACAGATTACACTAATAAGACTTCAGATGAATACTTGACTTATTTTACATTTGCACATTATAATACATTATGCAACGAGCCTATAATGGTAGTAATTAAGACCCGAGTATGTTTATGAAACGAGCGCAAGCGAGTTTCATAATTTTCATACGATCGTCTTAATTACCATTATAGGCAAGTTTCATACGACTTTTTATGCTCGACCATATTTCTAACTTGAAATTATTCATAAGTATTCATGTTATTCTTATCTGACTGGGGAGCGGAACTGACCTTGTGCAATATCTCGTAAATTGCGAGATGTGCGCAGACATCGAAAGTATTGATTTTTTTCGAGAAACAAATGTCATTGACTTTGATATAATCTAGAGCAGTAGTGTCAGAGTTGTAAGCTCCAATACCGGTTGTGGAGCTAGGTCGGAGCTTGAACTTGCTTATGTCTGTGGAAACACCGGAGCACACAACCAGTCTAGAGAAGCGCTCCGCTCTGTTTAGTCCCTGTCTGACATCGCTGATCTAGACAGTAAAATAAACATTAATCTTGATATAACCTTGAAATTGATTTAGACATTGAAAAACGAGACGACAAATTGAATTTATTTGAATATTATTTACAATTAACGCTAATTATTATAGTAACAGAACATAACCTTCTGCGACAGTATTGGATTTTCAGCCTCCATGACGTTTCGCTAGTTGTCTTTCGATTGCATATCCGAGAATAATGGATACTTGCGCTTTCATATTGCTACAATGGTGTTTTCTGATTGGTGAAACACCTGAACTTTAATGAATAGGTGTACTTTAATGAGGTCCATTAAAGGGCTGCCACCATGTGTATAATTACTGCATTTAGGCATGGTCGAGCATAAAATAATTTACGAACTTCATCGTGAACAATAAAATTCGAGTATCAGTAATTAATAATATCAATGAAGTTAAATTCTGTGGCTCCAAGAGAAAAATCGTTCTGATCATCAAATGTCTCCTGTGAGTAGTTCGTTTACGATTCAAAAGAATACTTGCAATCACAGACTGAGATGAGTTACGAACGAACCGTGAACGAATCGTTACAAATGTAATGTTTGTTGAATCGTTGGAT
Organism: Periplaneta americana; assembly: GCF_040183065.1. Lineage (NCBI taxonomy): Eukaryota > Metazoa > Arthropoda > Insecta > Blattodea > Blattidae > Periplaneta > Periplaneta americana. Next base: position 177,572,043 of record NC_091118.1, on the reverse strand, counting down.
TCTACTCTTGAAAAAGAATCGTGTTGCCCAACTTCAATTTGGAATCCTTACAATATTAAACATGATCTTTCCTTTTTTCGATACTATCAATAATCGTCTGAACTATCGATAGTATTTGAAACAATAATTTGACTATCGATAGTTTCGATAATTTAAGTCATAACTATCGGCGGTTCCGGACAATTGGCCACAGAAATTTGGGAACTGGGACAATTCGCCATAAATAGACACTTCGCCACAAATAGACAATTTGCCACACTGAGATACAAAGATAAATCTATGACTTCCAGAAGCTCTATATTGTGCGAATGGATACAGAGATTAATAATTGTAAATTCCACTATGTATGTGAATTGCTATGGACATGTAAATTTGGCTTCATAAATGTCCTTCTAGGTTGTGGTCTACAGCTCTCAAGTACCGGATGACGGTGCCTTCTCCTTGTACCGTGGATATTCTTCAACTATACGTGATATTCGTCTGTCCTTGTCGATTACTTCCGCTTCTTTTTGGTAGGAGAATGACCTCTCTCTATGTATCTATCGGCTATAACGTTCAGATCGTCAATATTCCTTGGTTCAGGTGGTAGGTGCAGCTTCCTGGCACGGCGCACAGTTTTTTTAATAGATGGTTTCTTCGGTAGATTCACATTGGCTTCGCTTGCAATACGCTGTAATTCATTTTGAATAACGACAGACGTTGATTCTCGGGAAGTCCCCGCCCTTGCCTTCATGTTCTCTACACATTCCTTTGCCTTAATCCTTCCCCCGTCTGTATAATGATTCTTGTGTTCAGACGGTTCTTTGATGACGACACTGCTTCCACCTTCTGATAACGTGACTGTTGCATAACACCCGCCACGCATGTCACAGCGCCAAACAACTCCATTCTTATTTTCTCCAAGTCTCGTGTACATGTAGCCAAGCTATATTAATTTGTCAGAGCCTCTTTCTGATTTTGTGAAGCGAATTTCTTCCGCCATAGTTCCGAATTAGTTTACAGCTTCTGGATTTGCCTTGTGTTACCATAGAAATATATTATAAATTGTTGCGAATTTGAGTATTGCCTTGACTTTTATTGTGTAGCGAATTGTCTTTGATACAAAATGAATTACAGCGTATTGCAAGCGAAGCCAATGTGAATCTACCGAAGAAACCACCTATTAAAAAAACTGTGCGCCGTGCCAGGAAGCTGCACCTACCACCTGAACCAAGGAATATTGACGAACTGAACGTTATAGCCGATAGATACATAGAGAGATTGGAAGGTGGTCATTCTCCTACCAAAAAGAAGCGGAAGTACATCGACATGGACAGAGGAATATCACGTATAGTTGAAGAATATCCACGGTACAAGGAGAAGGCACCGTCATCCGGTACTTGAGAGCTGTAGACCACAACCTAGAAGGACATAATATAATTTATTATATCTGAAATATAAAATATTATTACAACTAGTTTGTCACTGAGAAATAAGGAAAAGCTGTTAACTTGAATTTATTTGAAGCAAAGCGTTACTGGATTATGAAATAAGGTAGGCGATGTTTGGATCCTGTGTCTCAGTTCTATTCTCAATTATTATCTTAGCGTATGCTCGATTACACTAACCTCTAGCGCTTGAAAGTGGAACTAAACGCTGCGCACAGAGAAACAAAACACAGGAAAATTCGCTCAGTGTCCATTCTTTATAATCCCTATTCGCTGGTTTCACCACCTCTACTAACCCTGGATTTAAATGGTTTGATTTGATGGATGCATTACTGCAGAGGTCTCCAAAAAGCGTATCGTCATTCGTGCTCTCGATACTGCCCGCCGAACACAGCGTGCTGTAAGGCTAAAGAAGGGGGAGAGGCTCGTATCTCAACAGATGGAAGCGATCAGTGGGGGATCGCGGCAACAGTCTGCTTATGTTTACAAATAACAACATCAAAAGAATAAGATATATACGTTTGTATATTATTTTGACATACTATGAAGCTGGAGCCCCGTCTGTTGCTATTGATACAAGCCATTGCAAATTCAACCTCTTCTGTTCTATGGTACCTTTCAGTGCCTGGAAAAGATCTTCTCCAGTTGTGTTTTGTAATTACATCTAGAAGACATTCAGACACAGTAAAATGTTCGTTAACTCCTCGGATGAAAATGGCTAGGTGAGCTTTGTCATTTCTATCTGTGCTTTCGTCCAATGCAAGTGAGTAAGCTACAAACTGGTGAATTGTGGTTTCGACTTCAGATTCAATTACATTTACAATCTTGAAATTCCTTCTCTGAACTGTAATTGGAAACAATTTATTTTTCTTAAACTTTGACTTTGTTCTGGACACAGTATTTTAGTAACGTCCTGTATGCACGATTTTATAAATGATGCTTCTGTACAAGGCTTAATTGATTTTCCAATATTCCAAGTTAGAACATAGCTAGCAAGAAGCTTTTTTTGTTTAAGACTGGGGACACGTGTGTGATTTGTGTTTGTATTTTCTTGTTTTATATTTTTTTCAAAATATTTGTAGGCCTACGCATTTCACCTAAAATTAAACGAAAAACTATATGTTTGTCATGCCGAACTGAGTGTAAACGTTCTGTAATATACTGATTATTATGTATAACCAACAGTTATACAGATAGCCCCAAAATGAATTATTTTCACATGTCCAACATACTTGTAATTGTATGATATTCTTTCTGAAGAGTCGAGTATTGTCTTTTTTTAGTAGGTTATTTTACGACGCTTTATCAACAGCTCAGGTTATTTAGCGTCTGATTGAGATGAAGGTGATAACGCCGGTGAAATGAGTCCGGAGTCCAGCACCGAAAGTTACCCAGCATTTGCTCATATTGGGTTGAGGGAAAACCCCGGAAAAAACCTCAACCAGATAACTTGCCCCGACCGGGAATCGAACCCGGGCCACCTGGTTTCGCAGCCAGACGCGCTAACCGTTACTCCACAGGTGTGGACGAGTATTGTCGTCGCATGTTGAATTTTAACACACCCTTAAGAATTCTCGAACAAATTAAGCATTTCAAATTGTCCCCATTAACACAAAAAAAAAAAATGTCTCTTCCTATTCATCCTTGAATGTACTACGTCAGCCGCGGCGAAAATGCGACTCACGAGCACATTGTGGCTCACAGTGCTTCTCTCTCGCTTCCTACCTACAACCCCCACCCTCTTACTCACTGGAGTCAAACTCCGTTCTATTTGTATTTGTTCGGACCTGCGAGTGGCGTATCGTCGCAATATCTCTCTCGAAACCATGTACCTCTATAGAAAACGAAAGTTTCAAGTAGGATGGGAGGATGCATTCTTCTGCTTACAATATGATGAAAATATTAAATGTATGATTTGTTCACAAATATTACTAGGAAAACGGTTGTATAACATAAAACGGCATTATAAGTTACTGATGAAACATTAAAAGGTTAAGTGTTATTATTATTATTATTATTATTATTATTATTATTATTATTATCATTATCATCTCTGTACGTCGATTCTTTTACAGCAGATGTACGAATAATGCGGTTAGATTTTCAATTTAAACTCACAGATTTACAATGTGACGTTAAATGAAAGCCAGATGTAAGGACTTGACAAATGTTGAACTTTTCAAATCTTTGGAAAAAAATAAATATTTGAAGCTTCGTTCTTTCGCTTGCTCTGTTGAAGCCATGTTCACTGTAACTTACGTTTGTGAAAAATTATTTTCAACAATGAAAATAGTAAAAATCAAATTTAGATCACGACTGATAGACAAATACCTTCGTGATCAACTACGATTGGCAGTAAGTGACATAATTCCTGATTTTGAAACTTTGTCGCAGAGACATTCTGAAGACAGTTAATTTTAGGTTCTGATAATGTGTCCTATGTTTTCTTGTTCATTTCTTTATTCGTTACACGTCCTAAACATTAACTTCCCCTTCGGTTGTCCGCCTCCCTCCAGAGGTGCTATGCACGTTGCAGCTTACACAGTGGCTCGGCGCACCATGGCCTTTTCGCCACGGCTGTACTACGTCCATGATTAGAATACATTGTGAAACGGTGGAACACTCCAACACAATGATAATGGCAGTCCGCCACTGCTCTTCGTTTGCGCATAAACAATGAGTACAGTACAGGTGGGGATGGGCGAGGCTCATAACGTACTGGCTTCGGTTCCGTTCAGGGGCTTACTCGCGAGTAGGCTTTTGGAGACGTCTGCATTACTGTATCCTTATTTGTACCGTAATGTTTAATTTCTATTTGCTTACTGCTTACCCTGCATAAAATACTACCACACACCAGTGCATTTCAGTGATCTTCACAACCACTAAAAATTACTTTTCAAAATTTTTTTTTTAATAATTTTTAAATTCTTGGTAGTGGAAAACGTTAAGTATATGTTACCCTATTTTTTTTTCTTTTACTTTAGTAGGTTATTTTACGACGCTTTATCAACATCTGAGGTTATTTAGCGTCTGAATGAGATGAAGGTAATAATGCCAGTGAAGTGTGTCCGGCATCCAGCACCGATAACTATCCAGCATTTGCTCATATTTGGGTTGAGGGAAAACCCCGGAAAAAGCCTCAACCAGATAACTTGCCCCAACCGTAAATCGAACTCGGGCCACCTGATTTCGTGGCCAGACGCGCTAATCGTTACTCCACAGGTGTGAATTGTTACCGTAAGTGTATGAAGACCGGTAAATGTTAGAATTTACCGGTATAACCTAACATTTACCACTGTAGTGCGGTAAACCCCCAAAATATCTTATTAGGTGCATACATTTTAAACTTATACCAAGTAATGATGGTAATTCTCAGGATTTACTGATGTGAGCTGGAAGAAGATAGATCGAAGTATCCAGAACCAAGAATCTCAACTCCAATGTGCAGGTTCAGACATGTTTGCAGGATCGATGATAATGTGAAGCGATTCCGACAGGCTGCCAAAGAAAGTCTTGAAATGCAAGTGAAGAAAATGAAAGCAGCCACTTGTAACAAAATTCCGAACTTTCAGTCGAACAGAATGTGGGAATCAAAGTACCGGATGTAGACTGGGCAAAAATTGACGCAAAATCAATAATAGCAGTGGTCATTAATATTCAAGATGACGAGTTTTATCAACATGGTACGAAAGCTGGCAAACTGAAGTCATTGTACACTAGGAGCCAATTTACATTGTGCAAAGAAAATTTTATCAGGATCGAAGAAGTAGGAAAAGAAGAAATTAGTGTATGGGAAGTGGTTGGCAAACTATCTTTCGCTGGAGGGCAAGGGTTAAAAAAGAATTGTTTATAAAAGTGTTCAACAGAAAAATTTTTGTGCAAATCACCTTCCATGTTATGTAATTCTAAATGTCATTACAGCCAACTTGTTGTAACAAGAATTAACATTCATAATATTAGTTTTACATCATTTGTGGACTTAGACTGTTTGAAGGAATGTAAAGGCTTTGTTAATTTTTGTATGGAATACTATAACAGACAGTGGTTAAAACTACAATATTTTTCACTATTTTAATATGGAATATTGTTTATTATACTCACATTGGAATGTAAAAATATTTAAATAATTTCAATTTAAAATGAATATAAATTATTTCAGTCATTGCTGAGGTGATTTTTATTTTTGTCTTTAATAGATCCTAAAACAAAAATAAAAAGATGAATCGGAAATGGATAATGTCGTGCCACTTCTGACACCAGAATTTTGTCGTGCCCCATCCCACGACAAGGGCGAATGGCTTATCTTTGAGAAAATCGCGAGTTATATCCCACTTACGAAAACAAAATATTTTGTTGTCCCCTTTAAGCATAGCAACAAATTTATCAAGACAACACAAATGAATTAGACACTGCATTCTACTTCCTAACTCACCGACATGATTTATATACTGTACTTGCTTATGGATAGGAAGGATTCCTATTTAGAATGTGATCTCAGGCTTTCGAAATAATCACAAGTTGAGACATTCACTATTACTAAGTTTATTAACAAAATATCAAATCAGAACAATTAAAAATAGAGTACTGAAATTGAAGGATTATTTCTGAAGTATCATAATGCTGCTAATTGTAAAGTATGAGAACTGAATAGTTAATTTTACATACAGATTCTGTACGGCGAACCCTGCTGCTATTCTCAGATGATGCCATTTTCTGCCTTCTTTCTGGACGTCGGGAAGTTACGACCGCTGTCTTGACAAAAGACTAATGAACCAGTGACAGCGATTTGGACGTTTCATGTCCATTTTATAAGTTCTCGAACCACGCCATTGCGACGTAACAGAGTGACGCTATTTTGCCCGCGAATCTTCTAATAAGACGGCATTGCATTGACCGAACACCACTCTTCCGATTCTTAACCATTATTTCGGATCGGCATTTCCTGTTGTCACTTGGAACAATACAGATTTAAGAAACTCTCACGATTGAATCTGTTTTTGATTGAAGCAAAATAAAATCTGAATTCAAAATAATCACCAATTAGAAGTCTCGCGAGAGACGCGGCTTGTTAATGATTACTGCATAATCTGTGTATTTTTCTTTATATGTCAGCTGTTGCGTAAGAATGGCTTTGCTCTAAAATGCAATCGTACACATTTCCTGTCTTGTTCAAGGACTGGACTTTGCTTCTTGCTGACTTCGCTAAGATGCACAACTGTAATCGCAACAGAATCCTGCCGCGTGTCGAACCATGTCTACAATGATTAAACTGAATGTTTTAATAAGTACGATTTCATTACTTTCAAATAAAATGAAAATATCAGTGGCGGTTCCTCGGAGGAGGGAAGGGAGGAACGTCCTCCTCACATTTTTTTCTTTTGAAAGTAAATACCAAATAAAATATGTGTCTTGAAATTCGAGGAAGATTCGATAATTTTTAAGTTCACAGCTATAAGAAAAACTCGGTTGATCGAGTTTTAAACGACGCGCGCTCATGTGCTGTAGAAAACTGTGTGAAAGAGGCGAGATTGTCTGTGTAGAGGAAAGGCACTCCATTCCTCCTCTACTGCAGTTAACACACATAGACAACAGCGCACTGGCGGCCAGAGAAAGAAGCAGAGTTTTAAAGCAAGTAAATGAACGGAGAGGGAGGAGATCCTCCTCTGAAATAGAAACCGACTGGTCGTGCAGCAAGCTCGCTACCGCTGCAATCTAACGATGTTGCATTCAACCGGACTATAACACATCTAGTAGGAGGAGACACAACAAAAACAGTTGTAACGCAACGCTATGAAAGACACCATGTAAACTTTTTTTTTTAAATTATAAATAAAAAATATTATTCATTGCACTTTATTAGGCTACTATTCATGGTTTGAAACTTTCGTGGAAATGTTACCCGCAGGAGTTCTTTTACATGCCAGTAAATCTACTGACATGAGCCTGTCACATTTAAGCACACTTAAATGCCATCGACCTGGCCCGGGATCGAACCCGGAACCTTGGGCATAGAAGGCCAGCGCTATACCAACTTGCCAACCAGGTCGACACTTTCGTGGATATTTGAAAGTTAAAGTCGGGTTTATGTAAAACAAAGAGGAAGTAGTTTTACGTAGTTGGCCCCTGAAATTCACTTCTATTCATTGTTTACTAGACAGGGCAACAGCCAAGTTGTCAGTTTTGTACAAACATATTTGAAACTGAAAGTAGGTACTCCAAACTACATCATTTTTAACATAAAAAATTAATCGGCCACCGGCAGCTTTGAACAATAATGATAGTATGACTTTACAAGAACTGACATTCTTCAAAATTATGTGATACTGAACTTGTAAAATGTACATGCGGGAACACAGACCACGTGGGTGGGTGCAGTGTTCTCGCTTTCCTCAGATTATTTCCCATTCCCATTTCCATTTCCGTAAAACGGTTCCGATTACGAGTTAGTAGCTAGTCTCTTCCAACACGTGTGATGCTGTAGTGTGCTCGAAAAATGCTACGAGGTTGTGAATTTCCTTGTAATTGTTAATTTGTACAATTATTCAACAATGAATGAAAGTGAAATCATAATATATTTTGGACAATTTAGGAAACTCAGTTTACAAGAACAGATTATTGCTATACAGAAGGGAAGGCCAACCCAACGCTACCTGGTCTTACATGTATGCATGTAGGCTAATTTGTAGCATGTTTCATTCAAGAAGGTGTCATTTCGTGCTGTTAATTTCTTTCCTCCTCTTAAGAAATATGCAGGAGCCGCCACTGGAAAATATATTGCTTATGGTCATAACAAAGTTATGAATGCTTATCATAATCCTTGGGCAGAGCAATTCCCTCTTCTTTGTAAAAGATGATGCCGTAATGCACGTGCTTTTACTCCTAATCAAATGAATGGCAAGACATGTCGGATCCTGTGAAGTATGACTATCACACAAGTCTTAGTAGACCTCTTTCTGTTAGGCTTACGGGGTGTAGTTCCCTCGCCAGTGGCCTTCAGAATCATGCAGGCTTGCCATCACTCATTCTTATTGAGGATTTGGATCGTCTGTTTCTTGTAAGCTAGTGTTGTATCATTCACATTACAAATTATAAGAAAAGTCTTTACGGAGGGCGAAGTGCCAAAGATTTTGACTTTCATAAGCAATAGATCGAAATTGATATAATTGCTGACATTGATATCAAATGGCGGTACGTCTGCTGCTACAGAGTGATTTATATAGAACTGACACATTTCTTTCCTTCTTTATTTCAAAACGATTGATGCTAGCCACAATTTGTTATACCTCAAATGTAGGGTATCTTTGGGAGATTACTAACCTCTATAGCAAATGTTGAAAATTATTTATTTATTCGGCTGGAAATTCACTTAATTGCCAGTTTTTAACGTCAAATTAAGCAGGAGTTTTGATTCCCTGTCACGAGATGCGCAGATGTTTATTCTTTATTCCTTATTGTTGGAATCTGTTGTCGACATTTTGTTTTAGTCACTGAAAATGCAGTACATATTAAATCAACGGTTCTTCCTTGTGAAGCAATAGTGGATTACGAATTCAATTACAGCTACTCAAGAGGCAAGCCAGAGAGAATTTGGTGTTCGTAATCCCCCCCCTCTTCAAAGAAACACAATACTGGGACTGGTAAACAAATTGGAAACGACTGGATCTCTAAAAGAATAATAATGATGACAATAAATACACAGAATAAAGAATAAACATCTGCGCATCTCTTGACAGGGAATCAAAACTCCTGCTTAATTTGACGTTAAAACTGGCCATTAAGTGAATTTCCAGCCGAATAAATAAAGAATTTTCAGCATTTGCTATAGAGGTTAGTAATCTCCCAAAGATACTCTACATTTGAGGTATAACAAATTGTGGCTAGCATCAATCGTTTTGAAATAAAGAAATGTGTCAGTTCTATATAAATCACTCTGTATTTAATAAATATGATATATCTATGCATTGCATGAGTACTCCATTTACGTAACGAGACATAATGTAATATAAACTGAGTTCCTGGATATTTTGATTTATAACTTTTGCGGGATATCTGTCATTTAACTCTATAGCATTTACGAATTATTTTTTGCATGCAAAGTGATATGCTGATTTAACGTTATGAATCTCTTATCTGTAGCGTGGTGTGGCATCATCTGAGACTTAGCACTTACATGTTACATACAAGAATATTCATGTCATTCACAAAAATGATCAGTAAAGAATAATCTTCTTCAATACAAATTTTCTTCATTGAGGCGAAGAGGTGCGTGTTGCATAACGAAGAGTAGTATCTAGGACCTGGAGACAAATCTAGGTCCGGCGAAGACTGTGTTGGTTGAAGCTGGGCCAGCGCAGGCATCGGTTGGTGTATCTGCTTTGCTCGCAGTAGAGATGGGAGTTCTGGTTTCTTGCACTGGGCCAAGCTTCATCTCGTTCTGGCCTTCTTGTAAAGGCTCTGCTGTCTCCGGTTATTCGCGGGTGAGCTGATATAACCGGACACCATGCAGACGTGGACATTGTCGGTACGTCTGTAGCATACAAGTAAGACACAATATAACTCCTGTTATGGTTAAAGCATTTAGCCAGGGGTTTGCACTTTATTGTGTGAGGGATTCTTCTACTTTAGATTTTACACTTTTAATCTTCTCTTGTAATCAAAGAGGAATTACAAATCATTATTAAAATCTTTTATATTTGGAAGCATATTCTTTAAAGCAGCCGTGGCGAAAATGTGATCGTGCGCCGAGCCACTGTGTAACCTGCAACGTGCATAGCACCTATGGAGGGAGGCGAACATCCGAAGGGGAAGTGAAGCAACAGTCTGACTTATTAACGGATTTTCATTTTCCTTACGTCAAGCACTTAAATATAATTTTGTACAGTACACGGCTACAAATTAATGTTTAGTACGTGTAACGAAGAAAGAAATGAACAATATCACAACCTAAAATTAACTGTCTTCAGAATGTCTCTGCATCAAAGTTTCAAAATCAGGAATTATGTCACTTACTGCCAGTCGTAGTAAGTTGATCACGAAGGTATTTGTCTGTCAGTCGTGATCTAAATTTGGTTTTTACTATTTTGATTGTTGAAAATAATTTTTCACATACATAAGTTGTAGCGAACATGGCTTCAACAGAGCAAGCGAAAGGACGAAGCTTCGGATATTTATTTTTTGGCAAAGATTTGAAAGTTCAACATTTGTCAAGTCCTTACATCTAGCTTTCATTTGACATCACATAGTAAATCAGTGAGTTCAAATTGAAGAGCTAACCGCATTATTCGTACATCTGCTGAAAAAGGTTCGACGTACAGAGATGATGATTATGATTATGATGATGATGATTATTATTATTATTATTATTATTATTATTATTATTATTATTATTATTATTATTAACACCTAACTTTTAATGTTTCATGAGTAACATGTAGTATAATGCCGTTTTATGTTATACAACCGTTTTCCTCGTGAACAAATCATACATTTAATATTCTCATCATATTGACAGCAAAAAAATGCGCCCTCTCATCCTATTTGATACTTTCGTTTTTTAGAGGTACATGGTTTCGAGAGAGACATATGCTACTCGCAGGTCAGAGACAAATACAAATGGAACGGAGTTTGACTCCAGTGAGCGAGAGGGTGGAGATTGGGAGAGGTTAGAAGCAAGAGAAATGCATAGCTCTCACTGCGAGCCACAATGTCTCGCGAGTCGCATTCTCGCCACGGCTGCTTTAAAGTAATTACGTGTTTTTCAGATAGATTTAGTCAGAAGTTATGTCAGGAGCAATAACATAGTTAGGCTGATATACTGGATGCAGATTTCCAAAAGCACGGAGGAACAGTTTAACTGATCAGAATAAAAATGACAGTCTGCAGATACATTAATAATACCTGTCCCTTGGATAATAAATGTAGAAGTTGACGGTCGTGTAGCATATGAGTTACGACAACTTCTAGTCATACGTACGGTAGCTGGTACGCTGTACACCCAATAATTCTTCTGGTACGGTCTGTACCATACAGGTGACCTGTGTGGTCCAACTAGTCGCCGGTCACACAGTTTCGTTGCTTCCAGTAGCGGCTCGTCGTAAAGAAAATAGATGAAGTGCTGTTCACATACACAAATGCATGAACGGTTTTGCTATTATATTGAGTGGGCCTACTATTCGTAAACTACGTACAATTTTACTAGTTTTAGAACACATGCAAACAGAAAAATTAATTTATTTCAGGACTCACCCAATTTCTCGCGTACAAAGTCAATCCTCCTATCTTTTAAAGCAGCAGACCTGTCGATGATGTCATAAAATGTCTGAGTTTAACTGAGGGTGAACAGTATATCTCTATGCAAAGCTATGGGACTAATGATGAAAGTCTCTCCTGTGATGCAGCATTCCGAGTCAAATTTTCAATCTTTTCAAACAAAAAAGCTTCTTTCATCGGAATAATTTTTTAAAGTTATTTTATACAACTTCTCTAGCACTTTTTAAAACAAAGAACAAATACAACTGTAGGATATACAGAATTTAAAACATCTTTTTCATCCTTATATTTAAGTCTACAAAACGGCATTTCTAATATATTACAAACCGTGCCATTTTCGGGATACATATTTCGCACTCATTTATCAATATTTTCTATGTACTGGTACCTAAGTATTTGCATAATAGCACTATAGTGATTAAACATACAATATACACTACGGTGTAGGATTAATACACTATACACTTATCACTAATATACCGGTACTCTAAATAATGGGTTAATAAGTACTAAACTACAATTGTAGGCCTACATTTACGCGCGCGTTAAACTTTCAAGTGCAAGAGCTGGAATAAAACTGGCAAACTCATGGGAAGAAATAATACACGCAGTGGACAACAACTTTTAAACTTTACGTGCATTCCTGACAAAATAGCATATAGCCAGCTAATTTACCGCTGCAGGGGTGGCTGCTTAGGCACGAGGAATGAGGATACTTTTCTCGAGTCAGGTAGTACATACTGTAAAATTTCACAGCCCTTCAACAATAGCCCCGGCTTTGGAGACCAGCTTCAACCCTTCTCTATTATTAGTACTGTTAGATTTGGAAACTGGTTACTCCACCTATAGCAAGTCTGACAGCTCTCCGTAACTGAAAGACTCGAAACACTTCACTCGTAAAATCTTCCTTTAGTGCGTGACGTCACGTTACCATGGAAACCAAGTGCTGTATGAAAAAGGGAGCCCAAATAATTTCACCTCTACAGTATTGCAGGTTTCAATAGACACCGCTCGGCGCTCGTAACAGTTGACATTATTCTATTCAGCGGACGGTTACAGGTACTATTTATATAACTAAATGTTGTTAATAACGACTGAAAATAATTTTTTTTATTTTAGAAATACGGAACTGGTAATAACTAAAATTAATTATTAATATGAGATAAAATTGTGTTTTACACGTAAACAGGTGGTGAAGTGGCACTTCACCTGAATAACCGCCCCTGATTGTTTCCTAGGATTTTCCAAAAAATAGAGCTGCTAAACAATGTGATTGCAAGGAGACTGAAAAAATAACAACATCTGGTGGACATAACATATACAATTCACCTCCACATTGAGATAGATCATTCTCTTCAATGAGAGCATAAAATTGCCTGTCACTTGTGACGGCAAGGCAAGGGGCTTGTCAATAGCGGTTATATCAATGGTTTGCCTAAATTCAATAAGAGTGCTTTCAATTTCGGTTACTCTCTGCATTATCTTATTACTTTGTTTTAACTACTGAATCACAAACTACTATCGTGAGCAAATATATAATCTGAAACGAAATAATCTTATCAGTCAGTCTGGAGCGTAACAATTGGAGACAGTTTTATAATTATGTACGCAGGAGAAAAGGAAAAAATGAAGGAGTAGTGCTTTTACGAAATCAAAACGGAGAAAGTATAACTGATGACAAAGAAAAGGCCGACTTATTAAATTCCTATTTCATTTCGGTTTTCAATAATAATAATAATAATAATAATAATAATAATAATAATAAGAATAATAATAATAATAATAATAATAATAATAATAATCCCGCTGATAGGAGTGGTTGTGTCACAGACCGTGAATGTGAACCAAATTCGACATTGAAAATAACTTCCAAAGGGGTTAGAGAGAGACTAACGAAATTAAAAAGTCGGTAGTCTAGAGGACCAGATAATATTGCTACAGAGATTCTTAAATTAGGTTCCGAGGCCATAATTCCATACTTAATGCGTATATTTCATGTTTCCATAAACAATGCAGCTATTCCATGTGACTGGAAATCAGCTATAGTGGTACCCATACATAAAGGTGGAAATAAATTAGATGTCGGAAACTACAGACCGATTAGCCTTACATCTGTCGTAAGTAAAGTCATGGAGCATTGATATCGGATTACATTCGTCATGTTCTAAATGCGAAAGACTGGTTTTACAACCGCCAGCATGGTTTTAGGGAAGGCTTCTCATGTGATAGTCAAATTACGTCGCTGGTTCAGGATCTAGCTGAAGAGGTAGATAGAGGCGGAAGAATCGATGCAGTTGTGATTGATTTTTCGAAAGCATTTGATTTGGTGCCACATGACATATTAATAGATAAGTTAAGTAGGCTAGGAATAGATAAAAGAGTGGTGCTATGGATACAAGAATTCTTAAAAGGTAGAACCCAGAGAGTTAGAGTAGGTCATGACATATCGGAAATTGGAAATATAAGTTCGGGGGTGCCACAGGGCAGCGTTCTGGGTCAATTACTCTTTATAATATACGTAAATGACCCATGCCAGAATATTACATCAAATGTGAGGCTATTTGCAGATGACTGCATTATCTATAGAAAGATTAGAAATAATTCAGATGTAGATGCTATTCAAACAGACTTGAATAAAATTTATAACTGGGCGTTAATGCATAGGATGAAAGTAAATGGTTCTAAAAGTAAATCTATAACATTTTGTAAAACCCGAGAGGAAACTAGTCTTAATTACGAATTCAGTGGTGTTGTAATTCCGCAAGAACAATGTTGTAAATACCTAGGAGTGTATTTAAACTCCAAACTTTCTTGGGGAGAGCATGTTGATAATGTTACGGGTAAAGCATGGAGGGCACTTCACTTTATTATGAGAATCTTGAGAAAGGCTAGCCCCAAATCAAGGGAAATAGCATATCTAACGTTAGTGCGACCGTTAATGGAATACGGAACTACATGTTGGGATCCCTATAGAATATATCAGATAAACTCCTTAGAAAGAATCCAGTATAGGGCAGCTAAATTTGTTAAAGGTAAAAGAGAAGATGGGAACGATACGATAAAAGAACTTAAATGGGAGACTTTGGAAAACAGACGTAGGAAAACTAGAATAACATCATTGTATAGAGCACATCTAGGTCAGAAAGCATGGGTAGACATAACGGCTCGGTTAGAAAAGCCAACGTACTATGGTACGAACGATCATGATTTTAAAATCAAATGTAGGAAACAGAAAACGGATGTCGGTAAATTCTCATTTTTAAAGAGAACTATGAATGATTGGAATGACCTACCTGCAGCGGTCTTTGAGGGCTGTCCCTCCTTAAGGAGATTCAAGAATAATTTAAAAAGTTGTGTATAAAGTGCAAATTAAAATTAAGGCGACATTTAACATTTAATTTTTTAAGGTGACATGTATTTAATTAGCCTGACGAGTTACTTCCTTGGTTTGAATTGTAAATTATTTAAAAATAGCGTGTAAGTGGGTCTTAGACTAGAAATGTTTAGTTTAAATGTAGTTCTGTTTATTAGTACAGTATGCATAAGGGTGTAATTATTTGACTTATTTGAACTGTTGTATCAGTGAAGCGAGGTGAATCAGTGAAGTTATGGTTTTACAGTGCAGTGAATAGTTCCGATCAGTGATAATTTATAGCGTCAATGAAATGTGTTCTATAGTGTCAGTGAAATGTGTGCTAAAGTGTCAGTGAAATGCGTCATAGTGCCACTACAGTGAGTGAGATGAGAATAAAGTGAAAGACTATTGAAACTTATGTAGGGCCTGTACATAATAATGTAGGTTGTAATGTAAAATTAGGTATTTTATTTATGTTTTATTATTATTGTGTTAAATTATATTGTGTATTCTTATTGTATTGTGTATAAAATTGTAGGCCTATTGTGTATTGTATAATTGTATTGTGTATTGTAAATATTGTTTATCATTTCTTTATTGTGTATTGTTTATATTGTATATACCACTGCCACCGGGTGCATGCCCACTTGCAGTGTAAATAAATAAATACATACATACATACATACATACATACATACATACATACATATCTACGGAAGGAAATTCCATCACTATTCTGTCCTACGTTAGGTTCAGTAACCCCATCATTATCTAAGTTAGCATCATCATAATCATTATCATCTGAATTCATATATTCACGGCGGAAGGAAACATAGGAAGGAGACGTCACATCAGAGTTTGTCATGGTAGGGTCATTAGTTTGTGCGGTTACCTTTCTCGGTGCGGTCTGTAATTGATATCTTAACTGAGCTAACGGTACGTCATCTTCCTCATCGAAATCATCAGTCGGGGGAGCATGTAACTGACCAAGAGGAATATCGTCTTCCGAGTACCATCCGTCATCATCATCCACCGCTGCTGGTTCCTCACGGGAAGTTTCGTACGACTTCGGGTTCGTCGTCTCTAATTATTTCGATGGTTTCCGCTTCACTTAAACTAATGTCTTCGTCTGCTTGCCGGGGACGAAACTTGCCTTCTTTAATTTCAGACCCCGAGGGACATAATTTCAACCGGTTTAGGTGCACTACCTGTGTTCTACCATCTTTGAACTTAATTCTGTAGTTCATTTCATTTTGTTTTTCTACTACCTGAAATGGACCGATCCATGGTTTCGACAATTTTTTCGTTACGCCTTTCTTAATTGCTGGAGAGTGTAGAAATACAAAGTCTCCTACCTTGAGACAACGAAACTTTACACTAGGAGCTTTGTTGTACTGCTTTGCTTGTGCAGTCTTACTTCGGGCTATTCGGTTTCTTACTACCTTCTAAGCTTTTTCTAGTTCATCTGCTAAAACTCCGACATGCTCATCGGTTATGTCACTTCTCGAAAATTTCGGTACGATATCGATAGGAAATGGGAGCTGCATTTCACTACCGTGAAGCAAAAAAGTGGGGAATATTCGGTTATGGAGTGCGGTATACTACTGTATGCCATCTGGACTATTGCTATCCATTTGTCCCAATCTTTCCGATCTGCACGTCCAAATGTGATAACATGTTAGTGAATGCTTGATGACTGCGTTCCACTAAGCCAGGGGTCGTCAGCAGAGAGCACGCTGGGCCTAGCTTCTTTTACCCGCGGAAAACGCAGTGCACCATGATAGGGTGATACGGATTCGTTTGTATTTTTTGAATTTGTAGCAATTTACAAACTTCTTTAAATAATTTAGGCAAGAAGTTTCTACCCTGATCTGTAAGTAGCTTTTTCGGAGTGCCATGTCGTGCTACTATCTTCGTAACAAATTCTCTAGCTATTGTTTCAGCAATTTGATCAGGAATCGGGATTGCTTCGCTATACTTTGTGAAAACGTCCATAAAAGTCAACAAATGTGTGTTATCTGAAGTTTTTTTGGAAAATGGACCAACTATGTCCATACTTATTAGTTCAAAAGGTTTAAATAACTAGAAAAGTTCTGTAGGGTGCTTACACGTCTTTTTCTCACATTTCGCGATATAATTTTCAATATCGGTTTTCATATTCGACCAGTAAAATCGTTGCCTAAGCAATTCGAATGTACAGTTACCCTGAAAAAGAATGAGACGATTCTTGGTCGTCGGAAGTTAAAGTTCTACAGCGCGGTTCACTCGATATCGACGTAACGATACATAATATGACAAATAGTACAAGAATTGTTACAAAGACCACAACAAGGACAAGGACCAGAATAAGGATCACGAAGAAGACTGCCATTTAAGGCCAGGATTTCACAACATAGCTCGAGTCACAAAATATCATTGCTTCACTGTACCGAATGGCAAATGCCTGCTAAGGGATCTACATTCTGGACTGCTGCTGTCACTGTCTTGTCTCGTTAGCTCATATAGTAGCGTGTCGGTCCACTATATAACCGAAACGTCTCGTGTTCGATCCCGGGTAAAACTTTTTTTTATTGAGGTGTAATTAATTTGTTCAGAGTTCCTCGACTGTCTAATTTGTCGAAAAATATGGAATAATTTATGCCCAATTTCTGAGTCTTACAAGTGGGCTGAACCTCGTCAAAAAAAATAAATCTTACTTGGAAGTTAAAAGTATTCTTCCTCAAACAAAAATCATAAGAAATAAAAAGAGACCTGTTAACTTAAAATCTTGTCCACATGCCATCAGCTTCTATTACAGCTCTAAGTCGATCCGGCATGGATGTCACGAGATTGTGGAATAAGTTCTGATCCCCGGCGAGATCTTCCCAGGTGTCAACAACTTGATCCCACAATTCGTCTCGATTTCGAGGGCGTCGGTGGGCATAGGTGGCTGTCCTTCTCTTTTGCAATTCCGCCCATAAATTTTCGATTACATTCAAATCAGGTGACTTCGGAGGCCAATTAATGATTTCGATCTCGGGTCTCCTTTGAAACCATCTTTGAATGCTTGCAGCATAGTGCACGGGATGGTTATCCTGTTGGAACAGCAATGTTCCTTCGGGAAAACGTTCTCGGGCGGAGGGAAGGAATATATTTTCCAGAATGTGCTCGTAAGTTCCCGCATTAAACCGGCCATCGATGCATTCTATAACGCCAGGTCCATCGTAAGACATCCACCCATAACACGATATGCTAAAGCGCCCCGATCTTTCACGTCGGTGCACATAGCGCTGGTCATGTCGGAGACCATCCTCACGATAGACACGGACAGGACCTTCGTAATCACTCGAGATGGTTGTTTCGTCGGAGAAAATTACATTTCTCCAATCGAAATCCACTCGATTGGTAGCGAAGGCAAGATGGTCGACAGCTTGCGCTTCCCCCAATATTTCCATTTGCGCAGCCCTCCGGCTCCTAATACCGCGGTTTTAACGTGACAATATTGCGAAAGGAGGCAGTCGACAAATTCTTAAGTGAGACATAAATACTATTCTACGTATAAAATGTATGAATGTTGATTACAATATTTTAATATTGCGCGATTACTGCCCAAATATCCAGCCGATCTTAACCATATTTATTCCACAGATAGTCTGTTATGAAACCTTCAAGTCTACGATTAAAACTCAAATTCTTCAAAATGTTAGTTACAATGTTCTTCCTAGGGACCGTCGATATGTTGGCTAGATTGGAGAATGGGGTGATGTTAGTTTTCACAGAGCAAATGGTCCTACATCACAGCAGCCTATACCACAGCCTACACCAGAGCAGCCTACAACACAGCCTACACCACAGCAGCCTATACGACAGCAGCCTACACCACAGCAGCCTATACGACAGCAGCCTACACCACAGCAGCCTACACCACAGCAGCCTATACCACAGCAGCCTATACTACAGCAGCCTACACCACAGCAGCCTATACCACAGCAGCCTACACCACAGCAGCCTATACCACAGCAGCCTATACCACAGCAGCCTACACCACAGCAGCCTATAGCACAGCAGCCTACAACACAGCCTACACCACAGCAGCCTATACCACAGCAGCATACACCACAGCAGCCTATATCACAGCCTACACCACAGCAGCCTATAGCACAGCAGCCTACAACACAGCCTACACCGCAGCAGCCTACACCAGGGGCTCCACCAGGGCCAGCACCACAGCCTACAACAGGGGCTCCACCAGGGCCTGCACCACAGCCTACACCAGGGCCAGCACCACAGCCTACAACAGGGGCTCCACCAGGGCCAGCACCACAGCCTACAACAGGGGCTTCACCAGGGCCTACACCACAGCTTACACCAGGGCCAGCACCACAGCCTACAAAAGGAACTCCACCAGGGCCAGCACCACAGCCTACAACAGGGGCTCCACCAGGGCCTGCACCACAGCCTACACCAGGGGCTCCACCAGGGCCTACACCACAGCCTACACCAGGGGCTCCACCAGGGCCTGCACCACAGCCTACACCAGGGGCTCCACCAGGGCCTGCACCACAGCCTACACCCAGGCCAGCACCACAGCCTACAACAGGGGCTCCACCAGGGCCTGCACCACAGCCTAAACCAGGGGCTCCACCAGGGCCAGCACCACAGCCTACACCAGGCACCAGTGTCTCCACCAGGGCCTCCAGCAGAGAGTAGGTGAACAAGGAGTCAGTGATGGTAATGTTTATAAAAAGTTATTACATGGTTTGTTTTTTTCTTTTTTTAACACATTAACGCCCAGTGGTCTATTTATAGTCCTTTGCACACTCGACTACATTAGATTTTTTTTGTTGGCGCCCCATTGATTCAATATTAGACCTAATGATCATCATAAATATATCCTGTAAGATGTTAATTAAACTTGCCAAAATTTTATCCTCCTTCAAGGAGGTATCTTAGTTCGAATTAGTTACGTATAAAATGATGTCGCACTGAGTAAAGAATATAATTAATTTTCCGTATTATAATGTCTCGATATTGTTATTGATTTGTGATTTAGTAGTGTCAAGGTTACTACTATTGCATCACACAAGAAAAACACAAATTTTTGTAAAATGACAGGAGCAATATGAACTGAAATGGCTGCGGTCTATAAATAGACGGCTGGGCACTTATGATATCACGTGAAAATAACAGTGGAGAAAGGTGTGTCATTGCACTCTGTACCGCAACAATTGATATCAGCAAATGACTGTCGGCAGTAGTACTGTGCTATTGCAAGTAGATTAGCATCTGAAAGATGATTAGCATCTATTCGATCCCCAGAACGTGTTATATTATGCCCTAAATTGGAAATAAATGTGATACGATGTACGTCTGCAGTGTAACATTTTTGAACAATGGATATATTCCTTTTTACTTCTAAGTACAGTGGCCTATAAAATATGCAATAATACTTCTCGACCAATAAAGAAAACCATGCATCCTATTTTCACCAACATATTATAACAGTAAACAGGAAATAATTCAATATTGTAATGGTACGATATATTGCTGTCCCGTGCTGTGAAGTCGTTGTCTAAGGCATCCTGTCTAGGACTCGCGTTACGGAATGCATGCTGGTTCGAGTCCTCATGGGAGAAGAAATTTTGTCATGAAATTTCGGCCAGTGTATGGGACCGGTGCCCACCCAGCATCGTGATGCACTTAAGGAGCTACGATAGGTAGCGAAAATCCGGTTTCGTAAAAAAAAAAAACAGCTATAACGTCTGGGAGGATCATCGTGCTAACCACACAATACTACCATTCTGATTGGCTGATCGTCCACCTCTGCTTCGGCATGTGGACGTGAGGTCAGCAGCCGGCTGGTCGATCTTGGCCTTTCATGAGCTGTAGCGCCAAAGATTTACTTTTTCACGATATACTGCTTCATTTTCTTTCGTAATATTATGTCAAATGGTATCACTTTTGACTAATTTCTTCTGTGGCTAACATCACATTGAGGTTTTCTATTCCCTGTGTAAAGAATCTCTGGTAAGGTCACAGCTGAAATGACGTCAGTAACAGGCACGACTTAGTCTTAGGCAGCAGAGTTGTGCTCGATTGCATTGTACAACCTCGGGCTCACGACACATAATTTGATAATATTTTTAGAAGTAGAGACCTTTTGCTCCACCTTCAGGATCTTGGTTTCCGGGTTACAGAAACTGTGAGAGAAAACAGAATGGATGCCTTTACTCTTCAGGATACGAAATTACTACAGAATGCCGTACGAGAGTCCTACGATTATACATTTGACACTAATAGTGAAATTCTGTTCGTGAAGAGGGATGACAACAGATGTGTACATGTAGGATCAAACTTTGATGTAGTGGCTTCTGCAAGCAGGTGGGACAGAAATGTAAGACAGAATATAAATGTGCAGCAACCACAGGTCATATTTTTTGGTAGGTTATTTTATGACGCTTTATCAACATCTTAGGTTATTTAGCGTCTGTATGAGATGAAGATAATGCCAGTGAAATGAGTCCAGGGTCCAGCACCGAAAGTTACCCAGCATTTGCTTATATTAGGTTGAGAGAAAACTCCGGAAAAATCTCAACCAGGTAATTTGCCCCGACCGGAATCGAACCCGGGCCACCTGGTTTTGTGGCCAGATGCGCTAACCGTTACTTCACAGGTCATAAAAAATACGGTAAATACATGGGTGGAGTGAACCATTATGATTGGTTAGCAGAGAAATATGCCACTTCAATCCAAGGAAAAAAGTGGTACTAAGATCTCTTTGTCAGAATCCTGGATATGGCTATAGTAAATGGTTGGATTGTCTACAGAGAAATAAATGGACGAGACTCCCTGGACCTACTTGAATTCCCACGATGCTTGGATATTCAATATCTCTAGATGTTTTCGAACTGCAAGAGAATGGAGCGCCCTATTTCATCTCCTCGAGGAGTGAAATTTGCTATGAGGATAGATAGTAGAGGTCATTTCATGACAAAACGACCCTCTAAGAAACACTACCGGATGGAATGGTGTAAATGCAGACCAGTAACATTCCGCAAGAAGTGTGATGAAACCCTTTGTCAAAGATGCTTTGAGCCATACCACACTCGGTAAAGACAGATATTACTAAAATGAATGTGTTTCATTATTGCTGCAGCATTGTATTGTTGCATTAAATACTAAAACTTTATATTGCCATTTTGATGCTGTTAATATTAGTGAAGAATCTCATAGAATCTATTGGAGTTGTTTTGATTCCACCAGTAATGAGTCTGAGAGCT
Source organism: Periplaneta americana (assembly GCF_040183065.1). Lineage (NCBI taxonomy): Eukaryota > Metazoa > Arthropoda > Insecta > Blattodea > Blattidae > Periplaneta > Periplaneta americana. The sequence continues at coordinate 177,549,733 of NC_091118.1, read as the reverse complement.
TGGTTTTGAACATATTCTATTTCGTTTATTATTTCACGTTACGGAATGCGCGCTGGTTCGAGTCCTCATGGGTAAAGAAATTTTCTCATGAAATTTCGACCAGTGTATGGAACCGATGCCCACCCAGCATCGTGATGCACTTGGGGAGCTACGATAGGTAGCGAAATCTGGTTATGAAAGGCAGCTATAACGGCTTGGGGGATCATCATGTTAACCACACGATACCTGCATTCTGGTTGGATGATCGTCCACATCTCCTTCGGCATGTGGACGTGAGGCCAGCAGTCGGCTGGTCTCGTTGGTCATGGTCCTTCATGGGCTGTCGTGCCTCGGATTATTATAGGTCTGCATGTTGTTGCAAAATGCAGATACAATACTTAATTACGTACACTGATTCAATTATTCATTCAGAAAAGACTATGGTAACTGTGTCACAATAGTTTTAACTGACATTATTGCGAAAGGAGGCAGTCGACAAATTCTTAAGTGAGAAATAAATACTATTCTAGTATAAAATGTATGAATGTTGATTACAATATTTTAATATTGCGCGATTACTGCCCAAATATCCAGCCGATCTTAACCATATTTATTCCACAGATGGTCTGTTATGAAACCTTCAGGTCTACGATTAAAACTCAAATTCTTCAAAATGTCAGTTACAATGTTCTTCCTAGGGACCGTCGATATGTTGGCTAGATTGGAGAATGGGGTGATGTTTGTTTTTACAGCAGAAGAAATGCAACAATGAAGCAGGTGCCACTGGATAGGGACCCACTAGCAGTGGCAAGGGATCGATTGCCAGTGGCAAGGGAACCACTGCCAGTGCCACTGTCCCGAAGGATTACAAGAAGCCAGCGAGACAGCCAGTGATGGTAATGTATATAAAAGTTACATGGCTTGTTTTTTCTTCTTTTAAAATTTAAATTCAACATTTATTTTTCCATAGAAATCCTTTCTTTATAGACAGTTACATCATTCATCACCATCCAGCTTACTTCAGCAGAAGAGCTCTGAGTTATTAAAAACCTGGTGCAATATATTCCGTAACAGTCATAATAAAATATTTACCTTACTTGCCATTAGATTCAAGGTTCAAATCTTTGGCATAGCTTTCTCAGATAGGCAAGGGTGATTAAGAATTCAATATTATAAATTTACAGCACATAAAAGAACTTTTCCTTTAAATGAGATTACTAGAAAATTTTACCAGTCATTTCTCTCCATCCTCTAAATTCTTGTTGACCACCATGTTCGCCTGTTATCCTATCATAGGGGGTAATAAATTCAGTCTTATATGTAGGTAGTTAGTATTATTATACTGCTACTAGCTATAGGAAAATTCAGGAATATATTCATAGTGTATGCCTGGACCTGTTGGCGTAAAACATTAATGTTAATAAATAACGAGGGATGGTACACTCAAATCCTCAAATCCTGCAAAACATTCGAGATTCCAAAACTCGAATCTTGACGATTTTTTGTCATTCGAAACCTAACCTAAAACTGTTAAAACTTTGGAAAGATTAGAAGCGTTCACTAATAAAAAAACGGTGATAGTTGCGAGATTTATGTAAGGGTATAAAGGAATTTAAGAACGGATATCAGCCAAGGGTAAACGTGATCAAGTATGAGAATCGTGACTTGCTTGCAGACTCTCATTCAATCTTGAACAGATGGAACAACTATTTTGCGCAACTACTAAATGTATATAGGCCAAATAGAAATGATCGGGACGAAATTGAAATACAAACTACTGAGCCATTTATACCCGAACCCACGCTTTCAGAAGTCGAAATTGCGATAGAAAATCTGAAAAAGTATAAGTCTCCAGGTATCGATCAAATTCCAGCAGAATTAATACAAGAGGGTGGAAGTGCATTATAAACTTGTAATTGCTATTTGGGAAAAGGATATTGTACCAGAACAATGGAAGGAGTGCATAATTGTACCTATTTTTAAGAAGGGGGACAAGACTAACTGTGGTAACTTTCGAGGAATATCGCTTTGTTGACTTACAAAATTTTTTCCAATATTCTTTTGAGAAGATTAACTCCGTACGTTGTTGAAATTATTGGGGATCATCAGTTTGGTTTTAGGCGTAATAGATCGACTATTGATCAGATTTTTTTGTATTCGACAGACATTGGAGAAAAATTGGGAGTATAAGGGTACAGTACATCAGTTATTCATAGATTTCAAAAAGGCTATGACTCGGTTAAGAGAGAAGTATTATATGATATTCTTATTGAATTTGGTATTCCCAAGAAACTAGTTCTATTAATTAAAATGTGTCTCAGTGAAACATACAGCAGAGTCCATATAGGCCAGCTTCTGTGTGATACTTTTCCAATTCACTGTGGGCTAAAGGAAGGAGATACACTATCACCTTTTCCTTTTAACTTCGCTTTAGAATATGGCATTAGAAAAGTTCAGGATAACAGACAGGGTTTCGAATGGAACGGGTTACATCAGCTTCTTGTCTATGCGGATGACGTGAATATGTTAGGAGAAAATCCACAAACGATTAGGGAAAACACGGAAATTTTACTTGAAGCAAGTAAAGCGATCGGTTTGGAAGTAACTCCCGAAAAGACAAATTATATGATTATGTCTCGTGACCAAAATATTGTACGAAATGGAAATATAAAAATTGGAGATTTATCCTTCGAACAGGTGGAAAAATTCAAATACTTAGGAGCAACAGTAACAAATATAAATGACACTCGGGAGGAAATTAAACGCAGAATAAATGCATGTTTTATTCGGTTGAGAAGCTTTTGTCACCTAGTCTGCTGTCAAAAAATCTGAAAGTTAGAATTTATAAAACAGTTATATTACCGGTTGTGCTTTACGGTTGTGAAACTTGGACTCTCACTTTGAGAGATGAACAGAGATTAAGGGTGTTTGAGTATAAGGTTCTTAGGAAAATATTTGGGGCTAAGAGGGATGAAGTTACAGGAGAATGGAGAAAGTTACACAACACAGAACTGCATGCATTGTATTCTTCACCTGACACAATTAGGAACATTAAATCCAGATATTTGAGATGGGCAGGGCATGTAGCACGTATGGGCGAATCCAGAAATGCATAGAGTGTTAGTTGGGAGACCGGAGGGAAAAAGACTTTTGGGGAGGCCGAGACGTAGATGGGAGGATAATATTAAAATGGATTTGAGGGAGGTGGGATACGATGGTAGGGACTGGATTAATCTTGCTCAGGATAGGGACCGATAGCGGGCTTATGTGAGGTCGGCAATGAACTTCCGCGTTCCTTAAAAGCCATTTGTAAGTAAGTAAGTAAGAAAGATAGTTGCAATTTTGGTGGTACCCGGATCACCAGTATCACCTTGTAGTGATCTTGAGTGCCACACCGTTTTCATTGTACCATCTAGCAGTATCTTCCATAACTTATATGAAGGATTCGAGAAACTTTTAGGATTCGGATTGGAGGAAATTTAAGATACGTCCTAACACAACAAATAACTTTCATAAATTTTTCTTTTCCCTGTGAAGCAAGCATGGACATATGGTACTTAGTTGTGATTTAATGGACTTTACTGGAAAAATTTGTATGCTATAATATATTAAATGTTTTTGTGATTGGTATGTTTTCCTTCTGTTTTCTTTTAATTCTTGTGTAACTACAATTTTTACATTGATAATAAAAAGTTTTGCAAGATACTGAATGGTGCCTGCAGATATTAAATTTCCCAATTCATCTTTTCATACTCAATATGTGCCTTTGATTTGTGTAACTTTCAAAATGTATCTTGAAGTTTTTACATATCTATAAATGAAATAATCTTTACTGATAGTTTTAATTTACATACCCATTAACATATTCAAATTCGAGATAAATCTCACCGTCAGATGAGTAAAAAACATGTGTCTCAACTGTTGTTGTCAATGAGATGGAAGTCCAATAGAATTCCGCTAACGAGATGCAACTCAATCGAGAAGTGGATGAAGTTTAAATGGATCTCATATAGATGAGATTGATCTTAAAAATTTCTGAGTTTCCTCAGTAGGTGTTCCAACAGTTGACAGTGAGGTTGCTAAGTAGGATGGCAGAGTTCATGATGTTGGTTAAGAGGAGAAGGAAAATGTACAAGATTCGGAGGGAATCTCATGTTCAAAATTATAAAGAATTATATTGATTTGAAAGACAAAATGTACAGTAGCTCTAGAAACACTTTTGAGGTGCAATCCATGAGAGGAGAGGTGGGGCTCTCAGTACAGAACGAGAAAATGAAGATTTTCTTAAGGTATGCAGGGGACCGAGGGTTATCACATGGCGTGGCAAAGGATATTGGTGTGAATTCGAGCACAGTGTCTGATACATTTTGAGAAGTTGCCCAATGTATTGCAAGGGGGACAGAAAACTGGTTTAAGTTTCCACCCACAACAGAGGCACTGGAATATGTAAAGTTAGAATGGCAACAGCAACTGTGGCAGTAGATTGCACCCATGTGCTAATTAAAGAATCGTAGATACATGATGACGAATATGTTAACCGAAAAGGAGTTGCAAGTGTAAATGTTCAAGCTATTAGTTGACGCCATCGATTTAGGCAGATGACTTTTATTAATTACAACTCCAGAGCGAGTTACTCTTAGCTGCAAGGTCGGTTGTTATCTTCGTCGCAAGCAAACTGCGGCTGGGATGGGTGAGACATAAGAGTAAACATATATTCCTGATTATCCTAGTGGACTCGGATGGACAGTCATCTCCAAAAACAAAGCACACATAACCACTTTTATACAACTGCAGTAATCTGCGTTACGCAGTTGATAATGGGAGCGTCTTAATAAATAAAGATTTAACGGCGGATGCGACAGGTATACGAATTATTATGGTATAAAAAAATTCATCCATCAAGCTCGACAACTATCAGGCTCAGACTGAAAAACACAAGAAACGAATCCACGTCTTTTCTCGTGACCTATTATCATTCCTTGTAAACACATGCTACGCGTGATTTAAATCATTAAATTAAGCTCTCATATTCATCTGCTTCCATTAAGACTTTTGGAACATGAGGTTTCTTACTTGGTTTATCGAATTACCACAGGTTATTAATTGAGAAAAATTCGCTCCGGGGCCAGGTATCGAACTCTTGACTCCCAGTTACACGCACTAGAATCTCTAACCACTGAGCTACGCCGAGACTCAATCCACAGTATCGGATCGAATCTCGTAGATTATCGAATTACGTATTTTCTTATTTCAGCATACCTATTCTTTCGGTTATTTATCCAACGTGTCGATTCCTGTCGCTTCCGCAACTTATTCTCGTACTTCATGAATGTTTGTTATTAATGAAGACAATTCGACACAACTCTTATCTATTTTTCGCCTGTCGCTTCATGAAGTATTGAACATTTGCAATAATTTCTTGGTTCTGGTTATGCAATGCTTTTTTCCTCTTCATTTAGAAAATGCAGGAGGCGAACGAAAGTCATTTACGGCACTCCCATGAATCGGACTGTACTGTGGTGTGTTTATTAATTAATAATGACGATACAAGAGGCGAGTGTGAACATATAAACAACGACAGACAGCCTTATCGCAATTCATCCTCGCAGTTCTCACAAAACATTGGCTCGCCTACTGGAAATGTCATTGAGGTCATCTGCCAAAATCGGTGCCTCCGACTATACATGTAAAGGCTGGTTCACAATAAACCGGGAACGGAAACGACAAAGAGAACGAGAACGGAAATAATGTTAAAATAAATGTATTTAAACGTGATCATTCACAATAGTTAATTGTGAATACTCACATTTAAATACATTTATTTTAACAATATTTCCGTTCACGTTCTCGTTGTCGTTTCCATTCCCGGTTCATTGTGAACCAGCCTTAATAGTCGAGAAGAGTTAACATGTGTGAATGTGTTCTGACCTGGTTCTGTACATGACGCAAGAATATGGAGGAACTCAGAATAATGCCGATACCCTTCCACTTGTTGATGCAGGGTATAGAATAGCACCATGGCTGATGACACCATACCCCAGGGATGCATAAGAAACAGCGCATGAATTATCTTCGACTACTCCGCTGCTCCTGGCTGCAGTGTACATTGCTGTACAGATAGCAGTGACTGAAGGACGAAGGTGAACAAAATGAACTTCCAATAAAATCGAGTTACATTAATTTTTACACTTTTATTCACCTTCTTAATAAATTTATTTTACAATTATGTTATATAACATACTCACTGGTATATGCAATTTTGAATAACCAACTAAAAGTTAATTGTAATTTTCAGTACCAAATACATAATTTGGAAAGAACTGTGTCCACGTATAAAACCTTTCCAACTGTTGAAGTATAATATCATTGCCATTATAATAGCAATACTGCTATGCGAAAATAAACCTTTTAAGATGAAATTTCGCCAGAATCGCTTCTTCGATTTGTCTCACACTAGTTTTTATATCTCGTAAAATATTATTTGAAGAAGAGCACGCATACCATCATCGAGTCCACACCTGTGGAGTAACGGTTAGCACGTCTAGCCGCGAAACCAGGTGGACCGGGTTCGATTCCCGGTCGGGGCAAGTTACCTGGTTGAGGTTTTTTCCGGGGTTTTCCCTCAGCCCAATATGAGCAAATGCTAAACTTTCGGTGTTGGACCCCGGACTCATTTCACCGGCATTGTCACCTTCATCTCATTCAGACGCTAAATAACCTAAGATGTTGATAAAGCGTCGTAAAATAACCTACTAAAATAAAAAAACCATCATCGAACAGTTTGATCCTTATTCTTGGCTTTGTTAAACGCAATTAAGTTTTATAATAATACATCGTTTCCCAACCTGTGGTTCGCGAACCCCCAGGGGGTTCGCCAAAACTTTTCCGTAATGGCAGGTTTCGATGTTAGGCCTATTATAGTTTCCTTCATTTCTGCGGCATTGTCATAATCATAATCATAATAATAATAATACTTACTTACAAATGGCTTTTAAGGAACCCGAAGGTTCATTGCCGCCCTCACATAAGCCCGCCATTGGTCCCTATCCTGTGCAAGATTAATCCAGTCTCTATCATTATACCCCACCTCCCTCAAATCCATTTTAATATTATCCTCCCTACCTTTGCTGTGGTCGTGCCAGAGAATCAGTCCTATTCCGAGGCTTATTGTAGGGATTCGTAACAAGCTGTTTTTTACGGTGATGGGTTATTAGCCCTTCGCACAACCCCCATGCTGGAGGACCAATAATAATAATAATAATAATAATAATAATAATAATAATAATAATAATAATAATAATAATAATCAATGCAGTCAGTGCTGAAGATGGAACCCGATTTCTAGGAATGATGATTAGCAAGATGGGTTAACAGGTTAACAGTTCTTGTGCAGAAAGCGGAGGAAGAGGGTGAGGTAATACAAGAGCAACAATAAGAACAGACTACAGGGGGTCGATGGATCATGACAGAAAATCTCTTCCCCGCCTTTCTGAAGATGAACCAAATAGCTATTGAAGACATTGTAACTTCATGTAAGATCATGAAAAAATTATATAAAAACAAAAGGGGGACAACGAGCCACAATAATCGCACAAACCGTCGACGAAGCATAACGGGTGCACATCTTCCTGCCCTCGATCCTGCATTCATAGCCGCTGGTCACTTCGAAAGTGTCGTTCCTCCACGAGGAGGTCAGTCAATCGTACTGAGGCAGGCGTGGCCCGGACTTTCGTTGGCCCTTATACCTGAATCATCCGTCCATATCCGATCTCATGAAAAGAAAGTTTCTGCAATTCAGTTCGATAATCGACAGGAGTAAAGCCTGACCTAGTAGCCTTACGAGTCTAACGCCTGTTTGCATTAAAAGACTCGCTTTATGCTCGATATACTGTAATGGTGTTGCAGCTTTCACACGCACACCCGGAATTCTTCAATGTTCAGCAGATTTCATTGACGCTTTTTGTGTGCATCTGTGTATCTTTTCACTTCGCACTGGTTCAGGTTCTATGAGCTACGAGAACAAATGAGAGGATCATGTTCAAAATTTGCTAAGATATTGAGAAAAATGAGAAAATTATAAAGCAATTATTTTTTAATATAAGTTTGCAAACATATATTCTTTTCCATTAGAACCCAAATTGTCAATAGATTCGTTCAATTAGTTGAGCAGATAGTGATGTCGTAATTGTACATTAAGCAGGGTTTACAGCGGAGTTTCTGCGAAGCATCTATAAAATTAAATTTACAACAGTATATTTTACTGAAAGATATATGGTAAATTGTTATGTTTTTTCGTAAAACAGTAGGTTTAACACTAAAAGGACCTTATTCTAACCGGTAAGCGTTTTTGAGGCTTCACAAATTGCACGGGATTTAGGTCAATGTTAGCACCTTTATAAGTTTCATGACTTTTATATAGTACACTTTTTATTATTAAACTTGCCTGAAAAAATTAACAGTCTTACTAATAAACCGTATATAGTTTTTATACGAGACTTATGCAGAGTTGAGACAGAAAACGTTACTAATAAACCGTAAATAAGCTATGGACGTATAAACAGGCTGTAACTACACAATGGGAATTGCTTTGCAGTAGTTATATACACGAAACCCCTTGTTTAAGAGTTGTATATAACGAAAAAATGGCCGCCCCTCTAACAGCTGTTCGTATCGACTGTCATTTTATGATGATGGTTACCTTGTAACCACAGAAGAACAAACGAAACATCATAGAATTATTAGAATAATATTGCTGTAGCTTGTACACTTTGGCCAAAATGTAGTGTGGTAATCGATTAGAGCCAGTTGTACTATCTATATTTAACACGCCACACTAGAGCGCTCTACCGGATGCAATAGAGAACCTCAGATATTCTATTACCTTTCGTGACGAAGTAATGACGAAACTATGACGTAGCTGTGTAACAGTTATACTGTTATACACGACGTATGTAGTGATTATTAGTAAGGAATTTACACACGACTTATAAACGAGCTACTCATTGTATAAGACAGTTAAACGTCTGTATATAGAGTTTTTATTAGTAAGACCGTAAATCTATAACACGAATGTGGAGGGAGTTATAAAATGTATTTAACCGAAGGACTGCTACAGTTCATTTTCATCGATAGCATCTATTGTTGTAATGTCGAAATATGCAATAATAAGTTTCTTAAATTTATTCTTGTTTTATTTTGTATATAAATGAATAATTATGTATGTAAATAAATAAACAAATAAGCAAATAAGTAAATAAACCCAACGTTGAAATGAGTATACGCATAATAGCATATTACGATACAAAGTTTGGAAATGATTTTTAAAAAATCGACGAAAAAAAAAAAAACGAGCAGAGCGAATTTTTCAATTTCCGAGATAATTGTAATGCACTTCACAAACGTGCATTGCACAGTATTTTTTGCAGGATAATATATTTTGAAAATAATATTTTTAAAAATTTTAACATACAGTACGTACGATGCACTATGAACAGGTGACTATGTCAGCAGTCTGACCAACGTACAATTGAATTGGATTGAATTCACGGGAGGGGGACATTATGGCCCAGCACTGCGACCTGCTACGGTCTATAGTCTATTGCGCATTCCCAAACCCATACCGGTCGACAACACTAAGGCCCGATTGTATAAACCATTTAATCTTAGATCAGAGGTTAAATTGATCCTTGTTTCAGCTGAACTTGGAATTTTGTGTTGTATAAAGTCTAATCTGAGATTAATTTGTCTCAAACTAAAGTCAACTTTGACTGAAGAAATTTCTCCGATTAAGTTAGATGATCCAAGTTCAGTTATTTCTTTTCTGTTTGAAATATACGAGTGACAGATTGTGCAAATAAAATATCCATTATTATTAATATTAATAGATATGATAGGTACATTTAAATATATTTCTTTCAATTTCTTGCCTTAATACACAAACAATCTTATATTTTATAAGGCTCTATCGTGTTCAGCAGTATCAAATAACATAACCTATAATTATATTATGTTTATAACAACTATTAATTATTAATGGTATGATAGGTACAGTTACCCTGAAAAAGAATGAGACGATTCTTGGTCGTCGGAAGTTAAAGTTCTACAGCGCGGTTCACTCGATATCGTCGTAACGATACATAACATGACAAATAGTACAAGAATTGTTACAAGGACCACAACAAGGACAAGGACCAGAATAAGGATCACGAAGAAGACTGCCATTTAAGGCCAGGATTTCACAACATAGCTCGAGTCACAAAATATCATTGCTTTACTGTACCGAATGGCAAATGCCTGCTAAGGGATCTACATTCTGGACTGCTGCTGTCACTGTCTTGTCTCGTTAGCTCATATAGTAGCGTGTCGGTTCCAATGTATAACCGAAACGTCTCGTGTTCGATCCCGGGTAAAACTTTTTTTTATTGAGGTGTAATTAATTTGTTCAGAGTTCCTAGGCTGTCTAATTTGTCGAAAAATATGGAATAATTTATGCCCAATTTCTGGGTCTTACAAGTGGGCTGAACCTCGTCAAAAAAAAAGAATAATAAATCTTACTTGGAAGTTAAAAGTATTCTTCCTCAAACAAAAATCATAAGAAACAAAAAGAGACCTGTCCTGTCAACTTCAAATCTTGTCCACATGCCATCAGCGTCTTATTACAGCTCTAAGTCGATCGGGCATGGATGTCACGAGATTGTGGAATAAGTTCTGATCCCCGGCGAGATCTTCCCAGGTGTCAACAACTTGATCCCACAATTTGTCTCTATTTCGAGGCCGTCGGTGGGCATAGGTGGCTATCCTTCTCTTTTGCAATTCCGCCCATAAATTTTCGATGATATTCAAATCAGGTGACTTCGGAGGCCAATTAATGATTTCGATCTCGGGTCTCCTTTGAAACCATCTTTGAATGCTTGCAGCATAGTGCACGGGATGGTTATCCTGCTGGAACAGCAATGTTCCTTCGGGAAAACGTTCTCGGGCGGAGGGAAGGAATATATTTTCCAGAATGTGCTCGTAAGTTCCCGCATTAAACCGGCCATAGATGCTTCTATAACGCCAGGTCCATCGTAAGACATCCACCCCCAACACGATATGCTAAAGCGTCCCGATCTTTCACGTCGGTGCACATAGCGCTGGTCATGTCGGAGACCATCCTCACGATAGACACGGACAGGACCTTCGTAATCACTCGAGATGGTTGTTTCGTCGGAGAAAATTACATTTCTTCAATCGAAATCCACTCGATTGGTGGCGAAGGCAAGATGGTCGACAGCTTGTGCTTCCCCCAATATTTCCATTTGCGCAGCCCTCCGGCTCCTAATACCGCGATTCCTCAATCTGCTGATCACAGTCTGTGAAGAGCCGGGAAAGTTAGATGCTGCTCTTATTTCGTTAGCAGTCAGAAAGGGGTCCTGTCGAACTGTTTCGAATAAGAGAGCATCCTCTTCCAATGAAGAAATCCGCGAACGACCAGGAATAGGGCGATTTTCGACCTCCCCTAAATTTTGGTAACGATGAACCCAACTCGCGGCTGTACTTCTAGGAACACCGACCAAACGGCCAGCAGATCTAGCCCCATATCCAGCCTCAACTAGAGCTATAACTCGCTGTCTCATGTCACGTCGGTTCGCCATTACGATGAGAAATGAGGGATGACGATAATACTTTAGTGTAGACAATGCATATTTAACGTGATATAGAATTATTGAAATAAGAGGCATCTTGCATAGTAAGAGTTAATAAATCAACCCTAAATTAAATATCTAAATAACAGGATATAACAGGAAGTCCAATTGTCGGGAAACTAATCAAATTAAATCTAATTACGTTAAGTAAACAAACCGCAAGTTATGACACAACATTTCTATAGCTGAATTGTAGGTTATTAACATAAGCATTGAATAGGTCCGTGGTTGTGCGTTAGACGACAAAACTATCATCGAAAGTTTGAATCTTGCGGAGGAATGTAACTTCTTGTGTTTTATAATGTAAATCAGACTTCTAACTACAATCATTCATATTTCTTACATTATTTATTAATATTTATAGCCAACATTGAATTTGTAAGGAAAAGACTATAGAAATCTCATATGGAATTTGTGATCTGCAGTGACATCAACATAGATTATCTCTCGGAACTTTTCCGTAAAAGTAAATTAAATTCAATCCTTGAAACTGGAAACCTTAGTCGCAGAGTCATTTTCCCACAGCATACAAGCTGAAGTAGCACAGCCATTGATAAATGTTTTGTACACAGAATTAGACTGAATTCCTATTCGACAGAACCTATAATCAATGGCTTGTCTGACCATGATAAACAAATCCTATGTGTTTCCAATGTCACTGAACAATTTCAAAATATTAATTTAAAAACAAAGAAAGGATCGTAATTGCTGTATCTAGTGATTATTTACATTTATGTCTGCAAAATGAATCTTGGAAAAACATATATGATACTGGTACTACTGATATTAAGAGTAAATATATTGAATTTTTCACTTAATTTCATAATCACTTCAGTGGATGTTCTCCACTCAATGTTGTGAAAAAATTCAAAAGTTAAAACATGTAGATAACGCAGGGACTTCAAAATCTTATCTGTTAAAAAGAAGAATCTATATGTAATGTGTTGCAATGTAATGATCCTCATGTTCTTAAATACTGCAAGAAGTACAATGTAATTTATCAAAAATTATGAAAGAGGGAAATAGACTATATTTGAATAGAAAAGTACAAAATTCAGATAATACAATTAAACCTATTCGGAATATTATTAAATTTAAACTTGTAGATATCCTAAGAAAGAAAATATTTTTTCATTAAAACCAATGATTATAAAGTAGACGCTCCCAAATCTATTGCAAATTCTTTTAACGTATTATAGTATATAGTACAGAAATATTATTGACAACTTAAACATTCAAGATTTTGCAAAAGATACTGCAATTGGTTACTTAACAGATGCATTTAATAATTAGTATTAATATATGTAATTAGTCAATAACAGCAACAGTGCTTTTTCATTCAATCATAACATGAATAAAATTGAATGCACATTAAATTAAACACTATTGCAAACACGTAGATAAAATAGTTAAAATTAACTGAAGGGGTGAGAATGAAATAATCCAAAGCCATACTTTTAACAGAAATTGTTTTATGCGAGTGCATTTCTTACACATATGGGAAAGCTATTAATAAAATATTGTAATAATTACTCAAAGAATGACTTAGTCTAAGGACTCTAAACCTTTGTAAAAGTTTGTCTATTATTACATATATTTTTTAATTTCATTTTAATTGTTAGTTTTTAATATATATGCATTTACATTGTATATGTGTTTATAAATGCATTCATTAGATAACGTTTATAATATTATAACTTGTAATTTTGTATTGTTTGCGATCATTAACACTTAATCTCAGGACTTTGTAAATCTCTATTTCAACGTTAGTTAGCTATTTCAACGTTATTTAGACAAAAAAAATCGTTGCTTAGACTAAGAATCGAACTCGCACGCTTCTACACAACACGCAGAAGTCTTACCGTCTGAGCTATTGAAACGACATGAAAGTGTTCCTTTCTGTGCGGAGTGTCGATCTAGTCATGAAGGTCCATTGTCGATTTAACTACACGATTTATGTATATATTTATCTTTTATTAACGTAATATTATCATATTTTTTGCAGTTTTTGAAGTGAATTTCGGAACGATGCTAGTAACAAACCAAATAGCCTGAATTTAAGTATCTCAATATTCGTTATCTTGTGTATCGGTGCTCTGGTCTCCGATCATGCGCAGTGTCTTACATCGGAGACTTAGGAATATGCAATCGTCTCATCCTTTTCCAGGGAAACTGTACATTCATAAATTTTCAATTAACTGTATTACTAAACGAAAATTGTCGTTTTATAAAGCTTTATTATGTTTAGCAGTATCAAACACCATAACATGATAACAACTCTGAGAACAGTCAACCTTCTTCTTATTGTCCGCCATTATTTACATTGCACAAAAAACCAGTGTCTCCAACAGAGTGTACGGAAAGTCGCCAAAAAGTAGTTGTAAAGTCGCTAGATTTCTCATTATCAACAAAGAAAGATTAAATTTTGTCACTATGGGGTGCTAAAAAGGTCACTAAATCCCTATTTAAGCAATATAAAAGTTAAAAGAAATTGTTGAAAAAGAGTTAAAGTCGCTAGATTGGCAACACTGAACAAACCTGTCCGCGCATCACGTATTTCACCTGTTTATGCGATGTTGCCAAATCCTTTTCACGTGAACTTAGATTGCATTTGAACCAAGGTAATTTGATCGCAGAAAAGTTTTATACAATAGAAGAAGTGTCTGAACTCGGTTCACTTTTCGATCTTCGATCAAAGTTGATCTTTAGTCAGTGAGTTTTATACATTTGGGCCTAAGAGGTTCGCTGCGTATACCCAAGTGTCGAGCAGGCAACCCCCCCCCTCGTCCCTAGGCCAGACCCCTACGGGCGATCCGGAAATGCTATGGAATGATTACGAAATGGTGACGGAATGATGTAAATGCGACCAACGTACAAACTTCACAATAAACTTCACTGTGAAAGAGTAAAAATAATTCAGGTACTTGTAATATTTCGTCTTCAATTGGAATACTTTTTATTCCTTTTTATTAAGTCAAGTTTGAATTGTTTAAATAAAGTTCAGTAGACTACATTTCAAATGCAGGATTTGTTCTGTATAATGTACGAGTATAATTAACATCGCCTTTTGCGTATGAAGTTTACATGCATTGTAGCATACATAGAAGGCAGTGGTTTTCATTACAACACTAGAACAGTTATTTGTAATATTTCAGCATACTTATCTAGGTTGGCAACTCTGGATTCAGTAAAATCAACTTTCAATCATGGCAGACGTTTGCTGTAACGATGAGAAAACACACTATCGGCCAAAAACTATGTTTCAGAACTTAATAAATAAATAAAAATAAACCCTGTGTTGAAATGAGTTCGCGTGATCTATGCTTCAGAACAAAATAAAGGAATAAAAATAAATCTAATGTTGAAATGAGTACGTGTAAACTATGTCTGCTTCACTTACAGCAAAATATTTTGTTTTCATCCATTAATAACACTGTAGAAAGACTTGCTGAAGTCGCTGTTACATTACTAAGCGAAAACAATTGCGTCTCTAACGACCTTAAAACATGCATTCTTATTATTTTGTCGTTGCATTAGGTAGACTCTAACACGAAGTATCGCTACTAACTTCATGCATTAAGCATGTTTTGCAGCGGAGCCTTACGTTTGTACGTCCTTTTATAATGGAATATGGTACAATTTCATACCATACCTATAGTTACTATGTGTAATCCTAGATAATATATACCCAGATAGATCCGCCTCCATGTATGGTGGGTCCCTATCACCACGGCATGGCGCGTCCTCAGGTTGCGGATAGAGGAGACGGCCTCCAGATATGGAGGGTAGCTGCGAATATATTGAATAAGCAGTCGTGGACAGCCGATAAGGGGTGGTCCTCCAGCTTGGGGGTTGGGCGAAGGGCTAACAACCCATCACCGTAAAAAACAGCTTGTTACGAATTCCTACAGTAAGCCTCGGAATAGGACTGATTCTCTGGCACGACCACAGCAAAGGAATAAGGTTTTGAGATTTGGCACTTGGAACGTAACTAGTCTTTATAGAACAGGAGGGGTAACATTAGTAGCAAAAGAACTAGCTAGATATAGAATAGACTTTGTGGGAGTACAAGAGGTTAGGTTAGATGGGAATGGCATATCACAAATAGGAGATTACTTGTTGTATTATGGGGAAGGAAACAATAATCACCAATTAGGAACAGGATTCTTTGTACATAAAAGAATAAAATCAGCAGTAAAAAAGGTCGAATTTATCAGTGACAGGTTATCATATTTAGTACTTAAGGGTAGATGGTGCGACATCATAGTTATAAATGCTCACGCCCCAACAGAAGAGAAAGACGACTATATAAAGGATAGCTTCTATGAGGAATTGGAACATACTTTTGATCAGTTCCCTAGATATCATATGAAAATTTTATTGGGGGATTTCAACGCTAAAGTAGGACGGGAGGATATTTTTAGACCAACTATTGGAAAAGAGAGCCTACACGCAATTAGTAGTGACAATGGAGTTAGATTAGTCAACTTTGCCACATCGAAAAATTTAATTGTCAAAAGTACAACATTCCCCCATAAGGATATACATAAATATACTTGGACTTCTCCAGATGGATTGACACACAACCAAATAGATCACATCTTGATAGATAAACGGAGACATACTAGTATAGTAGATATTCGAACTTTCAGAGGTGCAGACTGTAATTCTGACCATTATTTGGTGATTGGAGAATTAAGAGAAAGATTATCAGTAGCCAAGCGAGTAGAGCAACAAGTTAATATTACTAAATTCAATATTTTGAAATTAAAGGACGAGGAAGCTAAGCAAAATTATCAGGTCGAAATTTCGAATAGGTTTGCCACTTTAGAAAGTTCCGACGAAGTTGAGAAAGAATTAGATGTTAATAGCGTGTGGGAAAATATCAGAGATAGTATCAAAATTGCAGCTGAGCAGAGCATAGGTTATTATGAAACTAAGAAAAAGAAACCGTGGTTTGATGAAGATTGTTGCATGGTAGTAGAAAGAAGGAAACAGGCAAAATTGAAATTCTTACAGGATCCAGGTGAGGAGAATAGAGATAATTATTTCAATGAAAGACGGGAAGCAAGTCGTACACTTAGGATTAAAAAGAGAGGTTACTTGAAGGAAAAACTGAATGAGGTAGAAACAAATAGTAAGAATAAAAACATTCGAGATTTATATAAGGGTATAAAGGAATTTAAGAACGGATATCAGTCAAGGGTAAACGTGATCAAGGATGAGAATGGTGACTTGCTTGCAGACTCTTCATCAATCCTAAACAGATGGAAAAACTATTTTGCGCAACTACTAAATGTACATAGGCCAAATAGAAATGATCGGGACGATATTGAAATACAAACTGCTGAGCCATTTATACCCGAACCCACGATTTCAGAAGTCGAAATTGCGATAGAAAATCTGAAAAAGTACAAGTCTCCAGGTATCGATCAAATTCCAGCAGAATTAATACAAGAGGGTGGAAGTGCATTATATAGCGAAATTTATAAACTTGTACTTGCTATTTGGGAAAAGGAAATTGTACCAGAACAATGGAAGGAGTCCATAATTGTACCTATTTTTAAAAAGGGGGACAAAACCAACTGTGGTAACTTTCGAGGAATATCACTTTTGTTGACGTCGTACAAAATTTTGTCCAATATTCTTTTGAGGAGATTAACTCCGTACGTAGATGAAATTATTGGGGATCATCAGTGCGGTTTTCGGCGTAATAGATCGACTATTGATCAGATTTTTTGTATTCGACAGATAATGGAGAAAAAATGGGAGTATAAGTGTACAGTACATCAGTTATTCATAGATTTCAAAAAGGCATATGACTCGGTTAAGAGGGAAGTATTATATGATATTCTTATTGAATTTGGTATTCCCAAGAAACTAGTTCGATTAATTAAAATGTGTGTCAGTGAAACGTACAGCAGAGTCCGTATAGGTCAGTTTCTATCTGATCCTTTTCCAATTCACTGCGGGCTAAAGCAGGGAGATGCACTATCACCTTTACTTTTTAACTTCGCTTTAGAATATGCCATTAGGAAAGTTCAGGATAACAGGCAGGGTTTGGAATTGAACGGGCTACATCAGCTTCTTGTCTATGCAGATGACGTGAATATGTTAGGAGAAAATACACAAACGGTTAGGGAAAACACGGAAATTTTACTTGAAGCAAGTAAAGCGATCGGTTTGGAAGTAAATCCCGAAAAGACAAAGTATATGATTATGTCTCGTGACGGGAATATTGTACGAAATGGAAATATAAATATTGGAGATTTATCCTTCGAAGAGGTGGAAAAATTCAAATATCTTGGAGCAACAGTAACAAATGTAAATGACACTCGGGAGGAAATTAAACGCAGAATAAATATGGGAAATGCGTGTTATTATTCGGTTGAGAAGCTCTTATCATCCAGTCTGCTGTCCAAAAATCTGAAAGTTAGAATTTATAAAACAGTTATATTACCGGTTGTTCTATATGGCTGTGAAACTTGGACTCTCACTCTGAGGGAGGAACATAGGTTAAGGATGTTTGAGAATAAGGTGCTTAGGAAAATATTTGGGGCTAAGCGGGATGAAGTTACAGGAGAATGGAGAAAGTTACACAACACAGAACTGCACGCATTGTATTCTTCACCTGACATAATTAGGAACTTGAAATCCAGACGTTTGAGATGGGCAGGGCATGTAGCACGTATGGGCGAATCCAGAAATGCATATAGAGTGTTAGTTGGGAGACCGGAGGGGAAAAGACCTTTAGGGAGGCCGAGACGTAGATGGGAGGATAATATTAAAATGGATTTGAGGGAGGTGGGGTATGATGATAGAGACTGGCTTAATCTTGCACAGGATAGGGACCGATGGCGGGCTTATGTGAGGGCGGCAATGAACCTTCGGGTTCCTTAAAAGCCATTTGTAAGTAAGTAAGATAGATCCGCCTTATATGCTTTGACGTTAACAACTTTTGTCAGGTTTACTACGCTGCCATCTAGTTGTTACATAACGAGTCACGTCATAATTCCCATTTGAATTGCATTAGTGACTGTACTGCCAACTCGTGTTCGTTTACGGAGGACGGGTGGCGATCCAGACGATTGTTCTCTTCTAAGTGCTGCCGATTTTAACATAGCGATGAGTTATCTGTTACATATATGATCTAGGATGTAATATAGCATGTCCCAGAATATCTGATTTGTTATACATATAACTTAATTCGATAAAAAAACTGTATTAAGCAGATTTTGAACCGGACCTCCTCAAATTCAGTTAGCATCCTTGTGGTGTCACATCGCTAGACCTGGGTTCAAATTCAGAACGTCGAAATACAGTTTTTCGAAGGAAGAGGTGATTTGGAACCAGAAAATCTTTTTAAATAAATTACTGAAACAAAATAGACAAACTGAAAGCACCTTGGCAAAAGAAAATCATAAATGTGTCCGACTACTAAGCATTAAGACTGAAGAAAGACGGGGGGAGGGGTAGAGCTTCTATTAATTTTTTGACCTTGGCACTACAAGGAAGTGATGTGGTCACCATCCGACAACCTTATACTCAGGGAAACATCCAGCTATCAACCTCCACGGTTTTGTTTCTGCTCGTGCTTTTTCTGCTCCTTTTCCGTATTATTGTCCTCGGGGATTTTCCCCATTTTTCTTTCTGTTGGCGTGTTTCTCCTTTTCCTTGTTTCGCCTTCTCCTTTCTATACCATATCTCTTGTTTCGTTTTGTTATTTTTTTCACTTCTTTCAGTTCACTATCTTCTACCTATTCTCCTTTCCCAGCCTCTCTTATGCCCGTATTCACCAACGTCAGTAATATTTGCTATTATCTGAGATTTCTAAAACTCTGGTAATACCATTATCTCGGATAACGCTCAGTTCTGTATTCGCATCATTTATTATCCTGGTTTTCAAAAACTAAGTTTTCGTTTCAGACTTCATTTGATCGTTAATTTTTTCATAACGAAGCACCGAAAGCATAGAGGGAAACAATTGACTAACGCCATGGAAACTATAAATTCATGATAAAAATAAACAAGTTTGCGAGTATATGTAGGTTAGGTGTGCGAAAATAGTTTATCTACCGTAAGTTATGGCTAGTGTTGATCAGAAACGTAGAAGGAAACCTAATATGACATGTAAAACCTGTAAAGTGCGGTAATTTTTTGCTGCCTCTCTTTGGTATAAACAATAGGTATTGTAGAGTATTCAGCTTACCTATTTGTTGTAAATTCCAGGTTATGTTCTATCATCGATAAGACTGATAAAGCTGAAGTTTTAGATAATCTAAAATGTGTTACAAAATCTGAGTCATCGTAGTCCTGAAAGTATGTGGCGCGTTTTTTTAGCCACATAGGACGTCGTTTTTTGTCCTCTTGGCCATATTACTCATCACTATCATTTTCCTTTCATCAATTAAATATTCCAGTCGTCTACGCGCCATTTTGTTATTCCGATTATCTCAGTTTTTCCTATTTTATCGGCCAGCATTTCTCCGGTAAAATTTTAAACCGAGGTAATCCCAATTAACCGAGATAACTTTGTTGGTGAATACAAATGTAGCTATTATCTAAGATTTTGTAGTTAAAAACCGAGATAAAATTTTTACCGACGTTGGTGAATATGGCCCTCAGTGTTTAATTTTCTAATTTTTCTTTCTATTTTAATATCTTCTTACGCTTTACCTTTTCTTTGTGTCGTCTTTCTTATTCTTCTATTTTTCTATCTGTTCTTATGTGTTTTCTTTTTCACTACTTAATTTTTCTGTTATTTCTTCTTGTCCTTATTCATTACGATTTTGTCTTAGAGTATTCAGTTTTGTAGCAGCCGTTCTGGAAATTATGAGATGAAAAATCTTGCCTTAACCTGGGCTTAAACTTAGGCTCCTCTCAGTCCGCATCTCAGCGTGTCGTTTTAAGGATTGATCTGCCTGAACTTACTACAGAAGTATACAGTAAATGTATTTCAGAAATAAAACTGTGTAAATTTAAATACGTAATATATGTATATAAAGGTCTAACCGTAAATAATTTAATTAATTTCAAGGGTTAGTCTTTGGGATATTTAATACAAAAAGCTGTAATACAATTTAGATCGTTTTTGCTTCCTTTTCGAGATACAAATTGTTTTATATGAAACAGTTCTTAACGTGTTTTGGAAAAGTTGTTGATTTAATTCCCAATATGCTCCCGATTTAAGAGAGCAGTGTATTTATGATACACTGTCAGATGCGTTTCCAATTCACTGCGGGCTAAAGCAAGGAGATGCACTATCACCTTTACTTTTTAACTTTGCTCTAGAGTATGCCATTAGGAAAGTCCAGGATAACAGATAGGGTTTGGAATTGAATGGGTTACATCAGCTGCTTGTCTATGCGGATGACGTGAATATGTTAGGAGAAAATCCACAAACGATTAGGAAAAACACGAGAATTTTACTGGAAGTAAGTAAACAGATAGGTTTGGAAGTAAATCCCGAAAAGACAAAGTATATGATTATGTCTCGTGACGAGAATATTGTACGAAATGGAAATATAAAAATTGGAGATTTATCTTTTGAAGAGGTGGAGAAGTTCAAATATCTGGGAGCAACAGCAACAAATATAAATGATACTCGGGAGGAAATTAAACACAGAATAAATATGGGAAATGCCTGTTATTATTTGGTTGAGAAACTTTTATCATCCAGTCTGCTGTCGAAAAATCTGAAAGTTAGAATTTATAAAACATTTATATTACCAGTTGTTCTGTATGGTTGTGAAACTTGGACTCTCACTTTGAGAGAGGAACATAGGTTAAGGGTGTTTGAGAATAAGGTGCTTAGGAAAATATTTGGGGCTAAGAGGGATGAAGTTACAGGAGAATGGAGAAAGTTACTCAACACAACTGCACGCATTGTATTCTTCACCTGACATAATTAGGAACATTAAATCCAGACGTTTGAGATGGGCAGGGCATGTAGCAGTATGGGCGAATCCAGAAATGCATATAGAGTGTTATTTGGGAGGCCGGAGGGAAAAAGACCTTTAGGGAGGCCGAGACGTAGATGGGAAGATAATATTAATATGAATTTAAGGGAGGTGGGATATGATGATAGAGAATGGATTAATTTTGCTCAGGATAGGGACCAATGGCGGACTTATGTGAGGGCGGCAATGAACCTCCTGGTTCCTTAAAAGCCAGTAAGTAAGTGTATTATGATAATACGTGATTGAAAGAATTCAAGTTTTGTCCTTTAAACGTGCAGAAATTTGATCCAAACGCAACATTTTAAAATTTCTTTCTTTGCAGAACAAAAAGTTACATTTGTTCCGACCAAATTTCTGTACATTTAAAAAACAAAATTAAAATTCTTTCAATAATTTATTATCATAATACAGCGCTCTCTTAAACTGACTGAGCATATTGAGAATTAAATCAATGGCTTTCCGAAAGCACGCTATGAAATCTTTCATATAAAACAATTTTTGTCTCGAAAAGGAAGCAAAAAGGAGCAAAATTTTATTTAACAATTTTTGTTTGAAATATCTCAAAGAATAACCCCCTGAAATTAGTGACATTATTTACGGTTCACCTTGTAAGAGAGAGAGAGGGGGGAGGGAGGGAGAGGGAGGGAGAGGGGGGAGGGAGGGAGAGGGAGAGAGAGAGACACACACACACCTACACGCGTATAGTATAGTTACATAAACTAGAGGATAGCCTGTAGTAATGTGTCCGATAGATTTGTCTTTTCTTACTTTCCCGATAATGGAAGTAATAAATAGATCTAAACGTTAGATTCCACATCTCTGACACGTGTAAGAGGCAAAATGTTTACATCACGCTGAGCACTGCGAACATCTTAAAATAATACGACAGACTCCAGATATTGTGGCCATGACTGTGAAGTAGTGTGACACTAAGAATAATCACAATTTCTTTAACAAATCTACTAATAATACTATTTTATTTCTTGTTTAGTCAAATGTCTGAAGACAGGTCTGAACCTCACAAGTGATACCAAGAAGGCACCACTTATGAGGCAACTAGGCCAGGAGATAATAGGGTAGGTTAGCCAGTTCCTTTCCCCTTCCATTGCATACATCGTCGACTATGATTCGTCCCAGGATTCTGTGGCGTAGAAAGACGAAACAAGACCTCTGCGCAAGTGGTATGAGGGAGGGCTAGGACCAATGACTGCTCTGGGAGGAGGTGTTGGTTGAGCGAAGCGAACAATCGCTTGCAGTAGGGGATACTTTCTATCTAAACTCTACTCTACCTTCTGCCACGAAGCATCTTACCCCTTAGCGAACTCGAGCTGATGCTGCCCGCAATACATTCCGGCATAAACCCGAGTCACACGGGGATAGTTTACAGGAGTCAAGTGCTTGAAGCCTCTAAACTTGATGCTATATTTGTGTTCATACGGAGACATTAAACTTGAAACCATGCTTGAAAAAAAGCGCGCGCTGAATGTTGTATTCGTAGTGGTGTTTGAATTCTTGTATTCTGTTATAGTTAATAAAAATCAATAGTGAACTGGTATTTTTAGTTTGATGAAACTGAAGATGCCACCAGCACATATTCAAGAATGTGTGCAGCTAATTAGCGCCTTATTGTATGAATTACAAAATATTCTTGAAAAAAAAAAAAAAAAAAAAGGAAAAAAAAAAAAAGGAAAAGAGAACATGGGTTAAGAAATGGATTCGTAGAAGAATTAAGCACGGTGCATCTAATACCTTGTTGAAAGAATTAGCTGAAGAAGGTCCTGCAGAATATAGGGAATATCTCAGAATGAGTCCTGTTTTAAGGGTTTTTAACTTTTTTCGAATCACTTCTACGTCTATGTTTTCGAAACCTTGTTCCATGAGTTCACTGACTAGTTTCTGGAATAATAATTTCCGCTTGTTTTTACTGAGGTATTCTTTGTCACGTATATTTCATACAAGTTCATACTTCTCATACACTTCCAAAAACTTTATGATATCGTTTGAATTCCACTTAGGGGCGCTCATTATTAATAATTATTAATTTACTTCGACAATAGGCCTAAAACTACAAACTTTCTACTTGCCAAGTTGCTACAAGTTCTCATTCACACGCGGGAACTGGTGGAGTCAAGTTGGTCACGTGACGGGAAGGTGGACACAAAAGTTGACGGATCGTCAACTCAAATTCTGCTTGAACCGCCAAGTCACGACTTGACTGTCTCGACCATATCACACGGGGAAAGTTGAAGGAAAGTCGACTTGCTCCAAGCACTTGACTCCTGTAAACTATCCCCGTGTGAATTAGCCTATAGACTCACACTGAATGAAGAAGGTAAGTTTCCAAATTGAAATGTGCTTTTTATGTTGTGGATATGGGATGTTGGGTAACTACATTTCCAAAAGTGTCACATACTATGTATATAACCTATTTATATTGAGATCCAGTTACAATCCCGCTTATACACAAGCTGGTTTTTCAAGAAATTAACAGATTACATGAAGGCAACCAATAGTTTAAGATAAATGAGAAATTTTTTGGTAAATACTAGATGTAATTGGAAAGTTTTAAGACAGAAGCCGCCACTCCTCAATAGGAGGGAGTAGATTTGCCCGCTAGTGTGAAATAGGAAGCTTGTTTTGTTCTTGAAACGTCCTGAAAAATTACCGCAATAACTTATCTTTGTTCAGTAGAGATTGGCAGCCTGGTAAGTGAAGATGTGTTTTCGATTCTTGGTAGATTTATCGATTTCGCAACGAGTTTGTGTAAAATTTTGTTTTAAAACTGGGAAATCAGCTTCGGAGACTTATGAACTTTTAAAAACAGCTCTTGGGAATAAATGTATGAGCCGATCAAATGTTTTTATCTTGTTCAACAGATTCAAAGATGACCACCAATTAATCGAAGATCACCCCTGGTCTGGCCGGCCTTTCACTTGGCAAAACTTTATATTCCGCCGTCAAATGGAGGTGAATCTATTAAGGTCACTGGCCGCGGTTAAAGGTAATCTCTAAAAAAAGGGGGATAATTTCACGGTAGGCTATTTATTGGAAATTAAATCGGTTTCAGCATTAGCAGCAGTAGCAATATTAGTAGTAGTAGTATTTAATTCAATGTCACTTCTAACTGCAAAGTATTTTCAACGTCGAAATTCAATATGGGCGCGAAATGGACGAAAAATGTTGCCTGCAGCCGTCTATTAACGACAAGGTTCTATGAGACGTACCTCCATTCACAAAGATGCCTCAGCCAAGTTTGTATCCCGCGAAATTAGAACTCAACGACCAGCACTCGGTAACCGCTAAGACCACAGAGGATGACAAAATGATCGGTATCAGAAAAGAACGACCATGTGCTGTGAAAAGGTCCCCGTTTCGGAGGGATTTACTACAATTTTTACTTTCGTCTCATAAGTTGAGAAGATGCGAGACAAATGAGCATCAGTAAAACAAAAGAGAGTCGTGCTTTCGTTGCGCTTTCAGTCACGTTATGTAAAACGCTGCAGTGAGAGTCTGGCGAAGCGACAAGTCTCGGTTCACAGAATGAGATCCACGTAACACAATTGGCAAACAAAGAATCTTCAGCGATCCCCGACAGACAAACCGCCAGCAAAAGTCGAAATAAACGGTGTCATTGAGTGTCGCTATATGACGAGGGAAGGTAGTTTATTAATTTCCTATGATCAGGGCTTGCCACATAATTACATGATACATATTTACGAAAATTACATGTCGGCATATTCCCCTTGCTCACCTTGTATTCACCTTCTTCTCAGTGTATTATCCTTGTTCCCCTAGTATTCACCTTGTTCTCCTTGTATTTTCCTTGTTCTTGATGTATTCTCCTTGTATTCCTCTTATTACCAAAGTATTCTCCTTGTCTTACTATTGTTCACCTTGTATTCCCCTTATTCACCTTGTATTTCCCTTGTTCTCCTCGTCTTTCTTTTGTTCGCCTTGTATTCCCCTTATTCACCTTATATTTCCCTTGTTCACCTGGTACTCCCCTTATTCTCAGTGTATTCCCCTTGCTCTCATAGTATCCTCCTTGCTTCCTGTGTCCCCTTGTTCTCCTAGTATTCTTGTTTTTCAAGTATTTCCCCTTGTTATTTTAGTATCCCTCTTACTCTCCTTGTATCCTCCTTGCTCTCCTTGCATCCCCTTGTTCTTCTAGTATTCTCCTTTTTCCTAGAATTTTCCTTATTCCACTTGCATTCCCCTTGTTCTCTTTTAATTCCCCCCGTATAATTGCCTTCACATACAGTTATACGTAAAGATATGCAGTATAGTATATACAGCTATGCATTTTTTTATTTCTTTTTTTTCGAACGTTTTTATAAACTCTAAGCAATTGCACTGATACCAGATATCCTCATATTTGATAGAACGTCGTTAAATAACCAATTAAAAAAGTATACATTTTATGAATTAAGTTAATCACAACAGCTTTATAAGAAATCCCTTTGTGCTCCAATATTTACAGGCTTGGAACTCTCAGTGTATTTCGCCATAGGCCTACCTCACACCAATGCTAATGTCTTGTAAATTTAGCGTTCTCTGGTGTTCTCATCATGGATCTGAAATCCAATGCAACGACGAAGCTTACACTAAAGAAATCGCTTGTATTTGTTTACACAACATGCCAACTTGCACATACCGGTATCGTGAGTAAACAGCAATGTTTTACTAGTGTTCTCTCAGCGGTACGATCCGCCACGAAAGTTGGTGTTTCGGATGTAAACTGAAGAGATACGTAACCTTTAAATTGAAGAACGCATGATGCGAAACTGTAATTAGTGTGTGCTTACGGCGGTACAAGATCACGACTGGGCGGCAGATGTTCAATAGGAACACAGTCATACTGCGCCACAGTTTATGAAAGGCGAAAGGTTCAACGGATTATTTTTTAGAAGCAAGACATTATGATCTTCTAGTTCTACGCTTTCAATCTCCAAATTATTTTTTTCTTTTCATCATACCACTTGAGTACGCTTTAGAGCTGTGGTGTCACGAAATCAGCACGGCAACTTATGATTTTGAAATGCCGCGTTTTCTGCTGTGAAAGACGATATAATATAATATTATAAGTGTTGGTTATATTATACTGTTATATTATAAGTGTAAAGAGAGCGGGACATGCTGAGAAAGTGCCAACGAAAAATGGAGAGGAAGATGCTGAACATTACACTCAGACACAGACTACGTAACGAAGACATAAGACAAACACACCTCAAAGACGCAGCAGAGACGGCCGACAAGCTGAAGAAGAAATGGGCAGGACACGTGATGCGACTCAACGCGAACCGGTGGACACACATTCTTACGACATGGGACCCGAGGATTGCCAAACGGAACGTTGGAAGACAGAAGACAAGATGGGCAGACGAACTTAGAGCAAGATTCGGCCATCTATGGTCAAGAACAGCGAAAGACCGACAACAATGGAAACTAATCACAAAGTGACTTGCAACCTAAACAGTGACTAGTGAACAGTGGACCCTTCAGATATGACATTACAAAAGTGGCCATCATTCCCGGAGTGGCTAACCGGGAACTGTTTGACAAGCCACCCTGCATAGTCAGGAGCCCCGTGCCCTTCATGGGATTTCGTGGCTGATTCTAATTCTAAATTATAAGTGAACCTGAATAGTCGTAGAGTTATAAATACAGATCAAAATTAAACACAATAAAACATATATTGATAAGTTAAAATGATATTAACACAAAGGTCTGAATGAAAATTCAACCTACTCAGTATTAGAATCAGATGACAATGTAGTCGTAACTTTGTGTTTTACATAAACATCATTGACGATGAAGCGTCAGTGTTGTATTACGATTCATAATCTATGCGTGCCTATTTGCAATTCAACCCAGGTTATGCATTCACGTGACGTAATAGATGCACCAGAAGAAACTACTCGATCCGCTGTACGTTTGGGAACATAAATGCGCTATCTACTCATAACATATCTTATCTCTGGTCAGTTCTAGGAAGAGCGGTGCTCCATTCATTAATACCTCCCCGCACCGCACGTAATTAAAATACACCTTGCAGAGACTTCCTCGTCAGCTCCCCACAGTACGTGACTAACCACAATCTCATACAGCGGAAGGTATAACATAACTTATATAATATAAAAAAGATAAAGGACAGAAAAGTTTTAATTAAGGATGATGAAATAAACATGAATTATTTTAAAAGGTACAATTATTGAAAGTACAATGTTGGCAAACAAAGAAACAAAATTATTAGGGAAGTGATACAAAGAAATGCTAGGGAGGTGATAAAAACAAAATAATACTAGGAAGATTATAAAAATTGTAGGCTAAGCAGCCATAATTGGTTGAAAGACGTCGTTCCGTACCGTTTTTTAGTCGAAAGTAGTATGGAATAGTAAAAGTGTAATAATTAATCTTTAAAAATAGCTGAGATAAATTCATTTTAGTGAATTACTGTATCCATATATATATATATATATATATATATTTTTAATTTGTGTCACAATTTCTTTTCAAAATTTAATCTCGAATTTAAGTTGTTGCGGTAATGATATGTCTACATCAGAGTGCTGCATTGGAGTTAAATCGCTCGCTTGAACTCGGTCGAATGTCGTACCCTCAAGTGAGGTAAGATCGGTCGTGATACGCTCGTAATAAATAGAAACGCAGTACAAGATCATCTCACCGACATGTCTTATCTTGTATGGAAGGCGACAGATAAGATACACATATGTTTTGCTCACACGGTAAAAATAAGGCTTTATTTTCTGCGTTTATGACAAACATTTAGTGGAACA
Organism: Periplaneta americana; assembly: GCF_040183065.1. Taxonomy (NCBI): domain Eukaryota; kingdom Metazoa; phylum Arthropoda; class Insecta; order Blattodea; family Blattidae; genus Periplaneta; species Periplaneta americana. Next base: position 177,521,314 of record NC_091118.1, on the reverse strand, counting down.
GTCTAATGGAACGTACCAAAACAGTAACATGCAGTTATAAATAAAATAGTATGAAAAACTTCTATATACAGTTATTATTGCTAATTAATAATTATTCAATATTTGATTTACCACATATATAATATGATGGGGTCCATATACAGTGTTTCGCCTATATACTGCGACAATGTAGAAACATTTTACAAAATATTATTGATGTAGCAGTAGATTAATAACAATATTAGTACAGAGATAACGTCACAGAAAATATAACAAAACGCATATTCATGCTGCACAACTGTTACAGACGCAAAGATTGATACACTATTTATTATAGATTATTATTATTATTATTATTACTAGAAAACTTGATACGGTTCTAGGATTATCGTGATTGTGTTCTCCGTTTATAATAATTACATTTACACCCAATAACATCTATCAGATGTGGCAAAAACAAAATAACTCCTGTGTGGGGGAGAAAAAAAACATGTAGCTACAACATTTATATTACATTTTAAAGCACGTTTTGTAGTTGTATTATGGAGAGGTTAGTTAAACACTGCAAAGTTTTTAAATGATAAACATCTATGGTGTCACTACACAGTTCATCACTGTAACAAGAACGAATGTCTAACGCTCGGCTTACACCGTTCGAGGATTTATCGCTCGCGACAATTTTACCCATCATGCATGTGCTCTACCTATCGGATTATGCTATGAACTACTTGGCTCTCGAGCGAAAACGTCCGATGCAGACCTCTGGTCTACATAAAAAAAGATTGAAATTTTTGCATGAATTAGGCTAAAAAAAAATTTCAAATTTAACAATCCTCTCCCTTTAAAGAAACTTTTACGACGAAATCGGAACAGGTGGCAGCTCCGTGCATGGCTATGAAATACGAGACAATAAAATACTGTATTTAATCCTTGTCGACAGCTGAAAATACTATTTATCGTGCCGGTATCGGCAGGCTGGGTTCCGGCTGCCTGACCTTGATATTCAGCTGTGAACTGGACGAGTTTCTTGCCCCGATGCAGAACGTAAATCACTTGTGCTTCCGTCTATTGTAGAAAGTGCTCACTGATGTTCTGCAGCCGTGCGCGACGGATCGCGGAGTCATCAGCCGAAAACGGGCCTGTGATTATATTGCACAACACATTACGTGAACTGCTTCATCTCTACTAATTTATAAAGCAGAAAAACATAATTCAGGAACATTGTCACTACTGGGATGACTGGTTAATAGATAGTATTTCTACGCAGGAGAATCCAGTCACAATCCAAGCGAGTCGAAGGCGAAAGCAATGAATCTGGAGAAGTTTTCTCACGTTGTGGTCAACGTCTCCTTTGGAGGAAAATCTTGCTGTCGCATCGCCAGACCAAAGCAATTGAGGAAAGATAAAGCCCCGTGTCGAGTTCTCCCTGATCTCGCTTGTGGTCCTTGTGGGAGACTGTCTCTATCAAAATTTTTCTGTCTTTGAGAACCTTCACTGGCAGTAATAATGCAGGGTAACCAAAGTTTTCTCCAGTTGTACACTGTTACAGAAATTCAAAATAATTCTCAGAAAAAGAATAATAATAGTAATATCAGTTCAAGAGTCGCAATAGATGTCTTTGAGAGCCGCGGGCCATGTAATGAGTACCACTGATGTAAATTGTTAATCTTAGTATACAATAGAATTTTTAAAAAAAGGTTAATAATCGTTAATTAAATTAACTATTTAACTGTAAAATTAAACATGAACAGATAAGAAGTGACCTAAATGTAGAACCTCTATGAATATAGACAACAGTGGGTTGATCATAAAATATTTATAAACTAGCCGTACCCGTGCGCTCCGCTGCACCCGTTAGAAATAAATATGAAGTAATTACATAATTAAATTAGGACATTTGATCCAGGGAACATTCGTGTTTGATAGAAGAATAAATCGTTTAATACGTTACTTAAATTAAATTGTATTTAAATAATTAAAATGCGATCATTTTGGTCCAGAGACCACTCATTTGGTGCAATGACAATTCCTTTAACATGTTTCTTAATTTTTACAACAGCAACCATAATTTAATGAACATTGATATCATTTAGATTTAATGTGTATACTTTATTTTACTTGCTATATGTTTCCATTGAATTATGGTAATAACTTAACTTTAACCCTTGTTTTCTATGTATTCAGTAAATGACGCTTGGCCCACTATGGTTATGAATCCTTCAAATAACTTATATTATATTATATAATATAAAAAGTGTGTTGGTAACGGATGTACTCGGATAAATAAGTTTTTAATTTGTTATGGGGGCTCTTGAATCTCAGGAGGAACAACTTTTACAACAGCGCAACATAATCTGCTTGGCTCATTACCCAATTTCTTTGCATTACATTTAATGCATATGTATTTTATGTATTTTAACACAATTCAATAACCTAAGCTGTTGTTAAAGCGTCGTAAAATAACCTACTAAAATAAAAAAAAAATAAAAACACGATTCAATTGCGCATAGTTAAAATTTGGATTATAACATAATGGAATGCTAAGCTAACATACTATTACTGCATACTAAATCAATACACTCTCGTTGTTCGTTAATTCTCTGAGATTAAAATGAACGTGTATCTTAGATAAACATTATTTTAAGAAATACAGGAAACGAATATACAGAGTAGCCTATCAAGTTTTCTGTGTATAAGAAGCTATTTTAATCTTACCTGTCCTCAATTCACTCAGAAGTTACTGTAATAACATTATAGCATTATGTCCATCTAGAGAAACTACACTTTCAAATGGTGAAATAATAATTAAATAAATCGGTTAATTTAGCTTCCGATATTACTTCATACAAACACACAAACATTCTCTGTAGGCTATGTTTCATAGCTTTCGATTGTTGTTGTCCAAGGCCCCGTATAGACGAAGTCATTTGTTTTTTATTCCATTACACCGCCTTAGATGGCAGTTATTTTAATTTTAAAACTCATTTATCTCATTAAATATCAGTCCTATCAAAATTTTTGAAAGAATAAACCTTATCGGAAATGAATTTTAAAGAAACTTTTGTTATGTAACATTTTTCAGGAAAATCAATAATAAGCGAGATATTTCGATTTATTTAATTCAGGCCCCCTTATAACCATTATAGAGTGAAAAGGTAACAAACATCCAGACAGACAGACATACAAACAAAAATTTCAAAAAGCGATTTTCGGTTTCAGGGTGGTTAATTATATATGTTAGGACCAATTATTTTTGGAAAATCGAAAATTACCAGAAAAACTTCGGCTACAGATTTATTATTAGTAGCTATAGATTCCAACAGATTGTGACAATTTTTTCAGAAAGTGCTAAATTTGTGTGTCTACACAGTTTTCTATCAAAAGTCCAGGGCTCGATGAAGAGGAACTATATGAACAGAATGGGTGATGAGAGATTCCCACAAATTGTAAAAAAAAAATTACAAAGCAAGAGGACCCCGAGATGTAAAACGTCTTAGAAACGTTGGGCTGAAGTATTGTGAAGAGGGAACGGGCGACATGCTATACCTTGAAGTGTAGATGATGAGGATCTGTAGATTTTATTTATTTTATTTTATTGGGTTATTTTACGACGCTGTATCAACATCTAGGTTATTTAGCGTCTGAATGAAATGAAGGTGATAATGCCGGTGAAATGAGTCCGAGGTCCAGCACCGAAAGTTACCCAGCATTTGCTCGTATTGGGTTGAGGGAAAACCCCGGAAAAAACCTCAACCAGGTAACTTGCCCCTACCGGGATTCGAACCCGGGCCACCTGGTTTCGCGGCCAGACGCGCTGACAGTTACTCCACAGGTGATTATCATGTAGATCAGGGGTCGTCCCACACAGCACGCTGGGGCTAGAGTTCTTACCAGCGGAAAACGCAGTGCACTATGGTGCACTCCGTAGCTGCTAGCGGGTATGCTCTCTATCTCTCCCTGTTGCACGATGGTGCACACGAGACGGCGCCTTTGCGCATTTCAGCGAGTGCTGACGACCACTGATGTAGATGATGATCATAATCATTATGATATTTAACTGCATACATTATAAGCTCATACCTTGATTAATTTCCTGAGTGTTGGTACTTCTCTGATGACCCAATTTGTCTGAACAAGAAATGATGTTTGTCACCCAGTAATACTTGTGAAAATCGGCGATTACATTTTATACTATTACACTTTTACTACGTCACACTACTTTCGACCAATAAAACGGTACGAAAGGACGTCTTTCAACCAATCATGGCTGCTTATCGCACAATTTTATCGCGTCCCTAGCATTTGTTTAATTTTATCGCGTCCCTAGCATTTGTTTATTTTTATCACTACCCTAGCATTTGTTTCTTTGTTTGCCAACATTTCAAACTGCACTGGTCTGGCCGTCAAAAAACAGAAAATTACAAACCACTCCAGTCGATGCACATCACTTTCAAATATGACTCGCATTGGCATTCAAGAACAAGAATTAATAAAGATCACTGGTCATATATGAAGAGCACCATTCGAAAATCCCGAATAAGTTGAGGGATACACCATGTACACCAACGAGTTCACTTCTTTTACTCACACGTCCAATATAACATCAACTGAACCACCAACCACTAAAACATTCAAATTTGAAAATTGTACTTTCAATAATTGTTTCTTTTAAAATTATTCATGTTTATTTTTTATTTCATCATCGTTAATTAAAACGTTTCTTGTTTATTTCATCATCCCCAATTAAAACTTTTCTAACAACTGTTTATATTATTTAGGTTATGTTTGTTATAGCTTCTGCTATATGATATTATGGATAGTCACGTATCAGAGATTGTTTAATACTAAGATTTATTGAAAATCAAATGTCAAATGACGTTGATTACTGGAATCCGGATGATTGAAGTGAAATGCAAATGTTTTAATAAAATTGAAACTGAATCAACAAAGCCTTCTTGACTAGTAACAGTCCACAGAGTTCAATGATTATTCCATAGTTGGCACAACTGATACCGGTAATAAGAAAACATAATCATAAAACACTACTGTCATCTAGCGTAATGTTGAAATGGTACAGTAATACATTCGAAGACAGTTGTATTTTCGTAAGCCAATTAATATTTTATTGTATTGGAGTACTTCGTTACTTATAATCTTTATATAGTCTACTTTCTTCTAATGGTTTGGTCACAAAATATAATATACCATCTTTAGTTTATTGTATTTTGATTGGATGTGTAAAGAACTGAGGGGGGGGGGGGTCGCGAAATGATTTACAAATTCAAACAAAAAACGCTTTATTAACATACAGGGTGGAAGTGATATAACCTTCCTGACTGAAAGAGACGAAGAATATTAAGCTTAATAATGAAATATTCAGGAGTATCATTTCCTTAATTAGCTAGTATTTTGGTGTGTTGTTTATTCCATAGTTGCTTTTACAGAATTTTTTTTCCGATTTTTAACTACAAAATTACATTTTTTTGCGCATTACTCACAATTGTTACAAATCACGCCACTCTTGTAAATTCTTTAAGATGTACATTAGGAAAGAAGTTCCTAAAATCGTATGATTTGTAACAATTATTGTGATAAGTGCGTGAGAATTATGTACTGTAATTTTTAGTTAAAATTTAAAAACAAAATCTGTACAAAGCAATTAACAACACATTTTTAGCTTCAGAACACTGGCCAATTAAAGAAATGGTACTTCTGAATAGTTCATTCTCCATTTGTAATATTTTTTTATCCTTAAAACTAAAGAAAAAAGATATTTACTAACAACTTCAAATTAGTGTAACTCTGAAAATATTTAGATTAGGATACATGTTTATATGACATTTTGGTCCACACCTATGGAGTAACGGTTAGCGCGTCTAGCCGCGAAACCAGGTGGCCCGGGTTCGATTCCCGGTTGGGGCAAGTTATCTGGTTGAGGTTTTTTCCGGGGTTTTCCCTCAACCCAATATGAGCAAATTCTGGCTAACTTTCGGTGTTGGACCCCGGACTCATTTCACCGGCATTATCACCTTCATCTCATTCAGACGCTAAATAACCTAAGATATTGATAAAAGGTAAAGGTAAATGTATCCCCGTAACTTGCCATGAAGGCACTTGGGGGGCATGGAGGTAGAGCCCCATGCTTTCCATGACCTTGGCACTAGAATGAGGTGGTGTGGTCGGCACCACGCTCTGACCGCCTTTTACCTCCGGGGAAGACCCGGTACTCAATTTTATAGGAGGCTGAGTGAACCTCGGGGCCGTTCTGAAAGTTTGGCAACGAGAAAAAATCCTGTCACCACTTGGGATTGAACCAGTGGTGGTTCCTCGGGGGAGGGAAGGGAGGAACGTCCTCCTCACATTTTCTTCTTTTGAAAGTAAATACCAAATAAAATATGTGCCTTGAAATTCGAGGAAGATTCGATAATTTTTAAGTTCACAGCTATAAGAAAAACTCGGTTGATCGAGTTTTAAACGACGCGCGCTCATGTGCTGTAGAAAACTGTGAGAAAGATGCGAGTTTGTCTGTGTAGAAGAAAGGCACTCCATTCCTCCTCTACTGCAGTTAACACACATAGACAACAGCGCACTAGCGGCCAGAGAAAGAAGCAGACTTTTAAAGCAAGTAAATGAACGGAGAGGGAGGAGATCCTCCTCTGAATCAGTCATGGGTGGGAAATAGAAACCGACTGGTCGTGCAGCAAGCTCGCTACTGCTGCCACCTAACGATGTTGCATTCAACCGGACTATAACACATCCAGGAGGAGACACAACAAAAACAGTTTTAACGCAACGCTATGAAAGACACCATGTAAACTTTTTTTAAAATTATAAATCAAAAATATTATTCATTGCACTTTATATAGGCTACTATTCATGGTTTGAAACTTTCGTGGATATCTGAAAGTTAGTCGGGTTTATGTAAAACAAAGAGGAAGTAGTTTTACGTAGTTGACCCCTGAAATTCACTTCTATTCATTGTTTACTAGACAGGGCAACAGCCAAGTTGTCAGTTTTGTACAAATATATTTGAAACTGAAAGTAGGTACTCCAAACTACATCATTTTAACATAAAAAATTAATCGGCCACCGGCAGCTTTGAACAATAATGATAGTATGACTTTACAAGAACTGACATTCTTCAAAATTATGTGATACTGAACTTGTAAAATGTACATGTAGCAACACAGACCACGTGGGTGGGTGCAGTGTTCTCGCTTTCCTCATATTATTTCCCATTCCCATTTCCGTAAAACGGTTCCGGTTACGAGTTAGTAGCTAGTCTCTTCCAACACGCGTGATGCTGTAGTGTGCTCGAAAAATGCTACGAGGTTGTGAATTTCCTTGTAATTGTTAATTTGTGCAATTATTCAACAATGAATGGAAGTGAAATCATAATATATTTTGGACAATTTAGGAAACTCAGTTTACAAGAATAGATTATTGCTATACAGAAGGGAAGGCCAACCCCAACACTACCTGGCCTTACATGTATGCATGTAGGCTAATTTGTAGCATGTTTCATTCAAGAAGGTGTCACTTAGTGCTGTTAATTTCTTTCCTCCTCTTAAGAAATATGCAGGAGCCGCCACTGGATTGAACCCCGGACCTTCCAGTCCGTAGCCAGCTGCTCTACCAACTGAGCTACCCGGCCGCCTAAGATGATGATAAAGCGTCGTAAAATGAACTACTAAACAAAAATATATATATGGCTTTTTCTTACTCAGGATGTCTTCAGAAATAAGCTCCGTAAGTGGCAGTAAATCCTCGTGAATCACTCTGTATTCGGTTTATCTCTTTGGTTCACTTAAAATTGACGAGACAGGAAAGCTGACAATTTCTGATTTTCTACAATGGCTGCTCGGACGCAGTCACATTCCTGAAAAGCAGGATGTCTGGCGAAATCCAGACGTCTGGTAGCCCTAGTAGTGAGGTAGAGAGGAGCCTATGCGGCTGACAATAGGCTTTATCCGATAGATCGATCAGACAGGAACATCAGATCTATAGCATGGAGTTGGAAGTGGCTCAAGGACTCTGGTGGGCACCTGCACGCCGGGTTGCATGACCTTTGCATGTCGACTCTAATTATTCTCACGCGTGTTGCGGTCGCTTCCTATTGAGCAATACCTTATTTCACGACTACACAATTCCGAACGCATGCACCAACCAGTTCCTTACCACGGTACTACTATTCATTGGTCCTTACAGCTTTTGAAGAGCCTTCTGTGGTACCGTAGCAGGAGCTAATTTAGATACGCTTTCACCTGCTAAGGTTATTCAACATCAAAATTCAATATGAGGGAGAAATAATACACAAATTTTGCCTGAAGCCTTCTAACAGTGACAGAGATAGAGAAGTATAGAGCTTAAAGGTGCGTAACTTGAAACATCTCTTAAGAAGCTTAATCAAAGTAAGCTTTTGTGCACTAATGATCAGGTTGTCATAAGTAAAAATGAATGAAATTGAGACTAGTTTTAACAATATTTGTAGCCACCGGCGTGGCTAAGTCGGTTAAGACGCTTGCCTGCCGGTCTGAAGTTGCGCTCGGGCGCGGGTTCGATGCCCGCTTGGGCTGATTATCTGGTTGGGTTTTTTCCGAGGTTTTCACCAACCGTAAGGTCAGTGCCAGGTAATCTATGGCGAATCCTCGGCCTCATCTCGCCAAATACCATCTCGCTATCACCAATTTCATCGACGCTAAATAACCTAGTAGTTGAGACAGCGTTGTTAAATAACCAAATAAAAAAACAATATTTGTAAATAAAACAATAACAATGGCTTTTCTAGGACCTCACCCAATTAGAGCAAAAATAGTTATAGATAGTAAAATAATAGAACAAGTTAATATATTTAATTATTTGGGTTCCTTTATAACTTACGGAACAAGTTTGAAATTGATAATACATTATAGTAATATACGTTACTAGAGCGGTATGTTGACGTTTTCATGTTCGAGGAAAATATTGAAAAAGCGAAACGTAGTTGAGCTTTTTTAATTTCCGAGAACATGAAAACAAACATAACGCTCGTGTATCGTACATTATTTTGTGCGAAGATCGTTTATCACATGCCTAAAAGACGAATTTCTAATTAGTTGCAATGAAATCTCCATGTTGGTTTCTGTTTAATGACGCCAACTTCGGAACACCAAAATATCTTTCTTCAACATTGTTGCTGTAAAATGTTTTCTGTGTTTACTATACCCCAGCAGGCCGTGATATACGTCTGTCTTTTTTTCCCCCCAGTCTATAAATGCGAACTTAAAACAAACGGTAAGGTTATGTAATGATTTATTTTTCATTTTAATATTTTAATAATATTATTTATATAACATATTGCAGTACTAACATCGGCATCTGGAATCTCGTTGATTTTTTCACGGCTTCCTTAATGTTACTTGTATCAGGAATGCAATAAGTTTCGTGGAGTAGTAGACTTTACTTAATTTTTGCAAATATTTAAAAACAATAATTAACATTGCAATTTAGGTGAAATTGCAGTGGTAAGTTTCCAATTTATAATTATTGCTATGTTAAACGTCTCTAAAAATAATATGTTAAAAGCCTAAAGCAGTAAAATGAATGTCGCGTTTAAGCGGTAAGAAGAGGGAAATTATTGTGTGTGTTACGTTGGGAATACTGAATGTGGTATTTCACACTTACCGCATATTGGTTCTGTGCGGAAAACAAGCAAATACGCACGATCTCGCACAAAATACATTTAACTATCTTTGTGGTACAATTCGCCGTACTTTACAGTAGGTAAAAAGGTGCGAAAGGAAACTTTATTGAAGTTTCATAAAGCCATGGCAATCCCTGCTTTCTTGTACATTGTGAATGCTGGACTCTAACCAAAGATCACGAACGAAAAATCGAAGTAGGAGAAATAAAGTTTTTGAGATGTGTAGCTGGCTATACTTTATTAGATAGAAAGAGGAATGAAGATGTAAGAAAATAACTAAAAATACAAATTATGATAGAAATAATTAGAACAAAACAATAGGACTGGAAAGAACACATACATAGAATGCCAACTACACGTATTGCTAGAGTGGCCATGGATTATAATCTAAGAGGAAGGAGGTCACTAGGAAGACCAGATAAGAGATGGCGAGACCTATTTTGATGGAGGCGAAACAGATCGAAAGGCCTAAGCCTTGAAGGAGATGATGATGATGATGATGATGATGATATCACTAAATGAGTTTCGTGTCGATTGTGCTGCCCGATCGAACCAGCTCCACCATCTAGCACACCACCCATTCCTCTTCAGTCGCCAAATCCGTATATCATATCTCTGGTGATGGTCTGTCATTCTTCATACTCGTAGATATAACCCTACAAAAGTCATGTCATCGTCACGAAAGAATCTGGGGGGACTCTGCTATCCCTTATGTAGACCTATGAGTCGTCTAGAATTCACATTCTCTTCCTTATCAATCTCTGTACAAACTGCAAGGAACACTCACGACGAACGATCGATTCGGCGTCACGCAAGCACAAGTGGTATCCTATTCGCAGAGAGGTTATGATAAAATGAATGGAGCTGTAGAGTGTTGGTGAAATGACGAGGGAAAAACGGGAGAACCCCGAGAAAAAACCCTCAAAACCTTCGCTTTGTTCATCACAAATACAACTCCGCCATTGCATTGCCGAGATTCGAACTTTGATCCTTAGTCGTCGTAAGCCAATGCTCTGGCAACTGAACTACCAAGGCGGCTGTAACAGGGACAGGATTATTTTTCAGTAAAGGGCAAATTTTCCTAGTCACTATAGATGAGGCAATTGGCTTGGTCTGGTATCTGTGGGTTTCCCTGAGGTGTTAAGACAAAAGTCAGGATGAGCACCTAGGCTGGGAGCTCACATAAAAATTAAATTTAGTCACAAGAGCCTTTGCAAGGACGCGATTTTCATCGTCTACCTTTCAAGTGCTTCTCTTCTAATTCATTCATCCATACATGCGTTCATCCATTCATTCCATTTTCGTCTTTTCTTCCTCCTTCAAAATTCACTTAAGTTTCTTCAATGGCATGGTAACAACGGAGTGAGACAATGACTAGCAGGCTTGGAACTTACTTAGATTTTCCAAATTCCCTTGCAAAGACGCGCGATCGCGTATCTTTTAATTTTTTTCTCCTCCCATTTTCTCTTTCATCATTACGTCACTCCACACAGTCCGTCTCGCGCTATTATCTAATTACTGGATAAGTTGTAGCCATCCTGCTTATGGTAGTATTAATCTAATCATTATATCCATCCTTACCTAACCTAAAAATTACAAAACTTCCTACCACTTGATTCTCTGGGAAAGGAAGTGGAAAGAAACACGGTAACTTTTAAAGGCAGTTCCAAATTTTCAGGCAGTAACACTGAAAATTGTATATGTACTATGAAATGACGTTTGTTGCTTTATTTTACTATTTTATAAAATATTTCACAAAAAATTGCAGGTTACTATTTCAAAACTGTAAATTAGTTTATAACTCCTTCTTAATGCATATTTATGGAAATAAAATTTTCACAAAACTTTTTGATCTCAAATTTAAACCTCCTCATTTATAGTTCTGTAAATCGTAAATAAGTTACCTATACGTCAATAATATCTCCGCCATGACCTTCTGATAGGGTCATTTTGGGAGATCTCGACACTTCTAGCCATTGCGAGCACTGTTCCTAATGAAAAAAAGTCGAACTAGATGAGATCTGTGTTGGCTGTATTTTTAATCTCTGTGTAAGTGAATCTCGTGACTTTAACTTGTGTTTTACGTCCACAGAAGGCAATAAACACAATGACTGTGAGTTAGACTTTTCTTTTCGGTCAAGAAACATCATATACCATCTTTAGTTTATTGTATTTTGACTGGACGTGCGTGCTGCTAGAGATTCACAAATTAGGCTACTGTATATACATTTTACAGGCTATCAAAGGCGCCAAAGTGATTATCCTCAAACAATTATCCTTGTTTCGAGTGTGCTGTTATGTTTTGAATAGATATACCTCGGGGATATTTCGACACTGCGTTTTAGAGAAATCTCGACATGTGTCGAGTTTTCCCTGATTTAGCTTGTGGTTCTTCTGGGGGGATGTATGTATCAAAATCTTTGTTTTTTTTGATTTTACGAGAATTCGCAATCCTTCATAGAGTTTTTAGTGCCACTTTGTCTGTCTATCTGTTTTTCTATGTGTGTGTCTGCCTGTATGTATGAAATTACTCATCTTCCATTGAACCAATCTTAATTAAATTTTGTATTTTAATTTTCATTGATATCGGACAAATAGGAAAAGGCACAACTCTCCATACAAATATAGATCAATTATTTCGCCATATCCTTCACCTTGATTGTAAAGGCTGTATGAATTTTATTAACAATTAATGACGTAAGAAAATTGACATTCTGAGTTACTGCAAGATAACATATTTGAGTACGATCTGGTTCTGGCCGAAAATTTATGTGAAATCCGGGTTGAAGAAGACATTGCCACTCCTCCAAAAACACCACAGACACCATCTGCACAAGGACATTTAGGCCTATCTAATTCCTCACCTACTGATACTTTCTTTGAAAAACTATCGCCAGTTCCGCTGCTAACACTTTCATTTGTTGGCAAAAAGTAAGGAAACTGCAAGACTCGGACTAATAACGTCTGAAAACTATAGAAAACAGCTGAAGGAGACTAAAAAGTCAGACTTTCTCACAGATGGAAGCCAATCTAATGTTCGGCGTGTAAGGGGAGGGAACTAGTTCACCAAACAATCTGGACAATCCAAAAAAATCTATTGTGCCGCATGTAGTCGGTATTACTACGATGACAATACTAGAGAACTTTGAGCTCAGTGTGTTGGAGGATACCAAAAAACTTTCACAAAATGGCACCGACGAAAAATTCACATGTGACCAATGCGAGGAGTATTATAAAATATTTAGGTACATTTCAGGAGCAAAATTTGTGATGCAAATTTTTGGTTTTAGAATGTTTTCTATGTTTGCAATTCGATGTTGAAATCTCCCGCATTATGGGAGAAGTCAACATTTCGGCACAAATTTGTATTTTTTTAAATACAGTGATACAAAATGATCACATTGGCACCAGATATATGAAATGTACGGAAAACATGTCCATGCAGAAGGGGGAAAAAAAACAGAATAAAGATTGCATAAATTGGTCTCAAAATTATCATTTTTCCTCAGCGTGTCGAGTTATCCCTACATGACACTATATTTTGTTTTGCGCATATTTACAGCCTGTTTTAGAAAAGGAACTGATAAAATTGAACGATAACGGAAAACAAATGAAATTATGACCTCCTACAAGTGATAAATTTTAACGCGGAAAAAAAAAACACTCATATTCAATGTTGACGTAGAATTTTGCAGCTAGCAATCACAAGTACTTAGCCTATGCGAATTACAGCTTTGCAAGAAGTGGAAACAATGGAACATTCGAATATAAACGCTCAAAACTGCTTACACTGAGTGTTTGTTTTTCAAGTCTACAATTATGTTACTTTGTTATATCCTTAAGGGAGGAGATGGGTGAAAATTTCAACTTCTACAATTTTTAACTACATGGTTTAGTTTTTGCACACATGCTCCTCTTGAAATGCGTATACATGCTACAAAATTTTATTTATGCCGCTTGAGCAGACGAGTTACGCAATTTCATTTTCCTAGCAGAAATTTCAAGTACCTATATACGAGTGAAATATAGAAATTTATATATAGTACCTCTAACATATTTAGAAAAACGCATTCATATTTTGAAAACACGTCGTGACAAAAAAGGAAGAAAATATGTACAGTAGTAGCAAAAAAAAAAAACCGGACCGATCCTTGTAGCTGATTTCAGAGTCACAGATTCAAATTTTGCTAGTCACAAAACACATCCATCTTGTATAATTAATTGTAACGACATTTATTGCATTTGTTCGATTCTTACCGTCTTTTGTTTCCTTCAGTGCCTCAAACTTACAGACGAAAAAAACTTTAAGAGTTTTATTTTCATCTGGCATCAATATTACATTTCTACCTCTATTCGGCAAAGATAACTGCGTATTTTTACATTAAATAGCAGTACTTACCTCTGGCTTCACTATCCATATTGAAATTACCACAGTTTGACACAATACACAGCACAGGATTCTTTTGTATTAGCTACAAGGGTCGGTCCGGTTTTTTTGCCACTACTGTACTTGTTGAAGACATAATTTTCAGGTTTGTGTGTCCTTTATGCAGAAGTTATTCTTTATTTAAAAGTTAGTAAAATATAAGAAATTTCTATTAGTTTTAATTAACCATACTTTATAGAGCATGAAAAAATTCATGCTGGGTAACTTAAAAATTGAAGAAAACTTTAGATTCTGTATATGTAAAATCTGCTAAAATTGAAAGTGTCAAAAAATCACTTGTCCACATACAAGTGGACTCCCATCAAGATTCGCTCCAAATTTTAAAGAGCGCAGCGCGCAACCATTTAAATATAACGTAATTACTGACAGTTCCTGAAGTTTTGGTGATACACAGATTAGGGTCTTTAGATTTATTTTGCAACAAAACAAAACAAGTGATTTTTGACGAGAATTGTCGAAATTTCAACCTATCTCCCCGTAAAAAACACAACTTAAGTAAACTTGCTTCTAGATAATGCATTACATACCACGTTCAGGAAATTTTCATTATAATTACACTAGCCAACAAAATTTTACTTTTTTTTGGTGTAACTGGAATGAAAACAGCTAATCTTTATGTTTTCGGGTGTGCTGATAACGAAAATGATAGTGAAAATGCAAGATTAGCTCTCGTTTTGAAGTTATGATAACTATACGTTATTACCTATATAAGCTTATTGCATGTATTTACTTCGGCGTTATCTCTCGAGGGAAGGTCACTGAAGGCGCAACCACTTTGCCTGGCGTTTGCAGTTTACTGCTGGTGATTCCCTGATTAGTGTCCAGCGGTAATCGGCTAACATTGATGCACTCCACTTTCCCAGGTATCTCATTTTCACGTCCGAAATTTGCTGGTGGAAGCGTTCCTCGTGCTCGTCGCTACAGCACCACAGTTGTCAGGGAAATAGTCCAAGTGGGAATGTAAGAAATGTATCTTTAAGGACATGTTGTACCCCAGTTTATTGTAGCAGTACAGAAGATTTCCCAAAAGATCCTTATACGTAGTTTTCTGCCCTCTTATTTCTTAGAAAGTTTGTTGACACTTGAACAAAGCCATCCCAAGCTAACTTTTCATCACCTGTCAGGATGGTGTTGAAATGCTCATCTTTGTACAGTTTGCGTATCTGGGGACCCACGAAAATCCCCTCTTTTATTTTCGCCTCACTAAGACGTGGAAATTTCTCGCGCAAATAGAGAAATGCTTCCCCAGTTTTGTCCATGGCCTTAAAGAAGTTTTTTATTAGGCCCAATTTTATATGAAAAGCAGGGAGAATTATGTTCTTGGATTCGACCAGTTGCTCGTGCATAACAATGTGAGATCCTGGTTCAAGTGACTGTTGCTTAGGCCAATCTTTCTTTTTATAATGAAATGCTTTACCGCGGCTATTCCAGAGGCACAGGAAGCAACAGAATTTGGTGTAGCTGTGTTGTAGCCCAAGTAATATGGCTATGACTTTCAGATCCCCGGAAATCTGTCATTTACACTTGTCATAGTTCAATCGCAATAACAATTGTTTTATGTTATCATATGTTTCTTTTATGTAAGGTGGATACTCAATCGGAACTGATGGTAACACGTTGCCATTATGCAGCAGCACACACTTGAGACTTACTTTGGAGGAGTCGAAGAACAACCTCCACTCATCACTTTAATGCCCATTCACAATGAAAATTAAACATAACCGTAACATAAACACGGAAGTTTGCGCCCAGGCTACCAAATGGGATCATTCACAATGATTCACATAAGCATTGACATAAACATTACCGTAAGACGTTAACATGAAAGTTTGCAAACACCAAACTTTCATGCTTATGCTTACGTGATTTGCAAGCAGAACACAATCATGGAGCGCTGAAGTATACGACAGAATATGAGGAAATGGCGTCGTTGTTATGTTTCCATGGTTACCAAGTATGTTTGCGGTTATGTTTATGTTCCCATTGTGAATGATGGTATGAATTCTTCATTTTACCTAACGTTTATATTCTAAAGTTAATGCTTACGTTATGTTTAATTTTCATTGTGAATGAGCCTTTATAGTCATTGGCCATAGCTACTATTAGTCCCTGTACATCACTACAAAATACAAAGTTCTTTTCACGTTCGAAAAATGGAAGGAATGGCATATGGCGGTTACGGAACAGTCACATTTACTGTCTTATCAAGGCAATTCCACTGTTGTTGTCTTGACGCCAACAGTTCAGCTTTACCTTTCGGCAATTCAAGATCTCGCACTAGGTCATTAAGTTCACATTGTGTTATTTTGTGAATCTCTGTACACTCATCGTTACACACAAAATCAGCATCTTTCGAAGAACTGGGTTTTGAAGGTGATGGTGCAGCACTAGTTTCACTGCCGCCCTCAACTCTATCACCATCACAATCAGGTGGGACAGGAATACGCAGTCCGTCTCCGTGAGGCATCAGTCGCATGGTCGACGGTATGTTAGGATATGTCAAGGAAGACTTTTTCTTCTTGGAAATACCATGTGTTAATGGAGCTGTCATACAAAAGTAACAATCATTCACATGGTTTGATGGTTCACGCCAGATCATGGGTATAGCAAAGCCCATGGAAGATCATTTACGATTCAACCACGAATGAAGACTCGAGACAAAAGATATGCAACATACATGAGGAGCCCAGGACTTGTCCTGGTCCCCGATTTCACAGCCAAAGTACAGTCTAAACGCCTTCCTAATATATTGATTTTGAGGAAAAAGATGATAAACCGCACAGACTGAGTCAAGCGGAATTGAGTGATTTCATTAGAGACATTGACCTGTCAAAGGAGAAGGCAGAAATTCTAGGGTCTAGACTACAGCAATGGAATCTTCTCGAACGTGATGTCAGGGTCTTACAAGACAGACGTCACAAGGATCTGCTTCCATTTTTCAGAAGAAAAGAATCTTGTTCTTTGCTGCGACATTAATGGCTTGATGAAATGTTTGAATTTGAACCATGATCCAACTGAATGGAGGCTATTCATAGACTCCTCCAAGCTTAGTGTGAAAGCTGTATTACTTCACAATGGCAACCGTCTTCCTTCTATTCCTGTTGGTCATGCAGTTCACATGAAGGACACTTATGCAAATATGACAGCACTCTTCGACTCAATCAAATATCATGAACACAAGTGGAAAATCTTTGGTGATCTAAAAGTCATTACTGTACTCTTAGGAATGCAACTGGGGTACACAAAATATTGCTGCTTTTTATGTATGTGCGACAGCAGGGATAGGAAATCACATAAGCAGACTGGTCTGCAAGAAATCTTAATCCTAGCGAGAAAAATGTCATTGCCGAGCCTCTCGTGGACCCAAAAGATGTTCTTTTTCCACCCCTGCATATTAAGTTGGGTTTGATGAAAAATTTTGTCGAAAGTATGAACCATGAAGGACAGGCGTTTAAGTACGCAAGAGAGAAATTTCCGAAATTAAGTGATACCAAAGTTAAGGTAGGTATTTTTGTGGGACCACAAATTCGAGAACTTGTAAAGGATCCTGCATTTGACCAAGTTTTGGAGGGGAAAGAAAAGGAAGCTTGGGAAGCATTCAAGGGAGTTATTCATGGATTTTTAGGCAACAAGAGAAATGATAACTACACTCAGTTGGTGACAGTGCTCCTGCAAAAATACCATCAACTCGGATGCAACATGTCCCTTAAAATCCATTTTCTCCATTCCCACCTAGACTTTTTACCTCCTAGTTGTGGAGTCGTCAGTGATGAACAAGGAGGACGATTCCATCAGGATATTTCTCTTATGAAACAAAGATATCAGGGCCGTAGGAATGAAACAATGCTTGTGGATTACTGCTGGTCTTTGTGTAGGGATGCTCCAGAACTCAATTACAAAAGGCAAGCTAAAAGATGATGATCTCATAAAGCCACCACATGATTCTTTTCAGACCCAAGCATCTGCCAAGTACTCTACCATCAATTTAGAATTCTTAGAATATAACTGCCATTTAAAAAAATTCAAATGCACTTTCAATGTTGTTGGCATATGTAATTAAAATGTATCGTTTTATCTTAATCCGTTAGACTGAAATACTTCGACCTACTGTGTATCACAGAAACTAGAGCTAAGAAAAAATTTTAATTATCATACTCTTTTTTTTTTCTCAACCCAAAATTACTAAGAATTGACTCATGAAGTGCAGGAAACATTAAAAAAAAATTGTTGACCAGTGTTATAATTATATATAATTAAATGCATCCCCCTTTAACTTCGAAACGAGAGATAATTCGAGTTTTTGATTGTTGTTTACGTTATCAGCGTGGTCGATATAGTTCACAAAGATTTATTTCATCGCAGTTACATTTTCACTGTTGGCTTGTGTTATTTTAATAGTAGGCCTAAGTAAAATATTTTCATAATTACCTTAATACCATTACTAGAGATTTCATTTTAAACGTGAACAGCCCCTTTGATAATAATTATGTCCCTTTAATAAAGCTGTAACTTCATTATATTCGGTGCAATAAACGTTACTACACTTCGAAAATAATTAAATAATTTTCTACAATCATGTACCACAAAACACAACCGGGACGAATCGGGTTTTCTGCTATACGAAGTAATTTAATGGACTGCGATCCATGATGTACGGTAAGGTAAGTTTAACGAAGCGTGGGATATAATCGTCCAAGTGTATTACTGTACGTCCGTTGTGCAGTAATTGTTATATCACACATTTATGACGTGCCGAGCTCCATCGTGTTTTAGTCTGCTGTGTTAAGCGTGTGACGTGAGAACAGAAACAAATAAAGGTAATTAATGAATGGATAAATGAATGAATGAATGCATGAATAAATAAATAAAAGACTAATGAATAAATAAATAAATAAATAAATAAATAAATAAATAAAGGATTAATGAATAAATAAATAAATAAACACACAAGTAAATAAGTAAATAAATAAATAAATAATTAAATAAATAATAATACTGAATGAGTGAATGAATCTATACTAATAATAAATCTGTAGCCAAAATTTTTCTGGTAATTTTTGATTTTCCAAAAATAATTGGTGTTAACATGTATAATTAACCATCGTGAAACCGAAAAGTTTTTTTTTTTTTTTTATGTCTGTCTGTCTGGATGTTTCTTACCTTTTCACGCGATAATGGCTGAACCGATTTAGGCCTATATGAAAATTGGAATATAAATTAAGTTCGTTGTAACTTAGATTTTAGGCTATATGGCATTCAAAATACTTTATTTTAAAAGGAGGTTATAAGGGGGCCTGAATTAAATAAATCGAAATATCTCGCTTATTATTGATTTTCATGAAAACTATTACATAACAAAAGTTTATTTAAATATAATTTCCGATAAGTTTTATTCTATACAAAATTTTGATAGGACTGATATTTAATGAGATAAATGAGTTTTAAAATTACAATAACAACGCCATCTAAGGCGCTGTACTGAAATAAAAACAAATGACTTCGTCTATAAGGGGCCTTGGACAACAACAATCGAAAGCTATTAAACATAGTCTAAGAGAATGTTTCTGATCGGAAGCTAATTATTTGTTTAATTATTATTTCACCATTGGAAAGTGTAGTTTCTCTAGATGAACATAATTGAGGGAGTCCCGGCAAGAAAGTGCCAATCCACATTTTTGGCCAAATTGAACTAATCATGCCATCCCATGGGAAATAATATATTTAAAATTATGGCGTCAAGAGTTTCTGCAGAAAACTTAACAAATGGCTCTATTATCCGTTGTATGTTCTTATCCAAATTCTTCATGCAACTTCTATAACTGCAAGACAATGTCAAGCAACAAAGAAGAATATTTGCCACTTTCTGAAGAAGAATTAACATCAAAAACTGAAATATACGTAAATGTTGCTTGGCATTATATTGCCCTCAGAATGTTAAATGTAGATGTGTTGCTTGGACAAAGTACGCATTTCATTTCATAAAAGATGTTTCTAATTGCTTTTAATTATTTATTTAAAGTAATAATACTGTCCATTAATGTCTAACGTTTTGTTTCTTTTATCACCTTATGTGAGTCAAGATATTCTTAAATTTAAAATTGTTGCTTGGCATTTTCTTGCCCTAACCTTTTGCAATATGTTGCTTGGCATTCTCTTGTCCCAAATATTTAATATTTATATGAGTGCTTTACCATATTATTGAATTGCCATCAAGTAGATTTCTGAGTAGTATAAACATGTGAACTAATTTGACATTTATAATACGGTATTTTATTTCTGGAAGAAAAAATTCATTATTAAAATATTGTTTCAAAAATCAGCTTAAACATTAAACCTCTATAAATATTATAATATTTGAGATAGAGAAAAATAAAAACATCACAGTGCTGGGCAAACAACAGGGTTTACAAAACATTGGGAAGATGTCCGTCGTTCTCTTGTTCAACGTATAGCATTCTGTTGGCGACAACATGCACAGCATTTTGCAGATAATGTCTTGGAATATTGGCAGTTTCTTGCGAGACGGCATCTTTGAGTTGCAGTAGGGTTGTTGGATGTGTCAGAAAAACTCGTTCTTTAAGGTAACCCCACAACCAAAAGTCGGTCGGATTGAAATCTGGAGATCGTGAAAGCCACATTGTTGGAAAGTGCCTACTGATGACACAATCGCCAAACATCTGCGTAATTTTTTTGCAGGGATAAAGATGTGGGATGGAGCGCCATCTTTTATGAAGATTATGTTTTCCATATCGTGATTCCTCTGTCTAGGGATGACGAAGTTCTGTAACACGCTGTAGTAGTGCTCCCCGTTTACTGTAACTGTTTTATTCCAGTATTGTCCACACCTGTGGAGTGAAGATTAACGCATTTGGTCGGGAAACCAGGTGGCCCGGGTTCGATTCCCGGTCAGGGCAAGTTACCTGGAGTTCTCCCTCAACCCAGTATGAGCAAATACTGAGTAACTTCCGGTGCTGGACCCCAGACCCATTTCACCGGCATTATCACATTCATCTCATTCAGACGCTAAATAACCTAAGATGTTGATAAAGCGTCATAAAATAATCTACTAAAAATTAATGGTGGAGTTAACACGCGTAATCGAGGTTCGTTTTTCGACCAAAGTCATCAGTAAGCACTTTCCAACAATGTGGCCTCCGCGATCTCCAGATTTCAATCCGACCGACTTTTGGTTGTGGGGTTACCTTAAAGAACGAGTTTTCCTAACACATCCAACAACCCTAAAGATGTCATCTCGCAAGAAATTACCAATATTCCAAGACATTATCTGCAAAATGCTGTGCATGGTGTCACAGAATGCTGTACGTTGAACAAGAGAACAGCGGACATCTTCCAAATGTTTTGTAAACCCCGTTGTTTGCCCACACTGTGATGTGTTTGTTTTTTCCCTATCTCAAATATTATAATATTTATAAGGATTTAATATTTGAACTCACTTTTGAAATAACCTATATTTTAGGTTACTGTTTGTCTTTTGAGAAGTAACGAAATTAATATTAAGTTTGTTTGTCTTAAAAATGGCAAATAACAGTTGAAAGTATAACATTTCTAATGTCAATAAAACTTCACACTACATAATTAGTAATTCTTTTGACCAAGACAGTGTCAAGCCACAGAACAGTACACATTATACATTAAAATATAAATTTGTAATATAAAATAATAAAAAATGTTTATAGTATATTTCATATTTTCATTAAAAATGTATCAGGGAAATTAATTATATCTATAGAATCAAAATTTAACTTTTTCTGTGATTTGAGGATTTGATCAAACATTCAACTTGCATTATCTCAAAAGTGTAAAAATGTGGCTTGGCACTTTCTTGCCCGGACTCCCTCAATTCTACAATGTTATTACAGTAACTTCTGAAACATATAGCAAGTAATATAAAGTATACTGATTAAAACTAAACGATATGTCAATCTTCATTAAACTATGGTTGCATGTAATAACAATTAAAAAAACATGTTAAAGGAATTGTCATTGCACCAAATGATTGCTCTCTGGACCAAAATGACCGCGTCTTAATTATTTAAATACAATTTAAATTAAGTAACATATTAAACGATTTATTCTTCTAACAAAACACGAATGTTCACTGGATCAAACGTCCTATTTTAATTATGTAATTACTTTATAGTTATTTCTAACAGGTGCAGCGGAGCGCACGGGTACGGCTAGTAAATAAATAAAAGAATAAACGAATCTATACTAATAATAAATCTGTAGCCGAAATTTTTCTGGTAATTTTCGATTTTCCAAAAATAATTGGTCCTAACCACCCTGAAACCGAAAATCGCATTTTTGAAATTTTTGTTTGTATGTCTGTCTGTATGTTTGTTACCTTTTCACGCGATAATGGCTGAACCGATTTATATGAAAATTGGAATATAAATTAAGTTCATTGTAACTTAGATTTTAGGCTATATGGCATTCAAAATACTTTATTTAAAAGGAGGGTTATAAGGGGGCCTGAATTAAATAAATCGAAATATCTCGCTTATTATTGATTTTTGTGAAAAATGTTACATAACAAAAGTTTCTTTAAAAATGATTTCCGATAAGTTTTATTCTTTACAAAATTTTGATCGGACTGATATTTAATGAGATAAGTGAGTTTTAAAATTAAAATAACGCCATCTAAGACGGTGCAATGAATGAAGAACAAATGACTTCGTCTATAAGGAGCCTTGGACAACAACAATCGAAACAGGGCCCTTGGACATCAACAATCGAAAGCTATTAAACATAACCTACAGAGAATGTTTCTGTGTTTGTATGAAGTAATATCAGAAGCTAAATTAACCGATTTGTATAATTAATTATTATTTCAACATTGGGAAGTGTAGTTTCTCTAAATGGACATAATGCTATAATGTTATTACAGTAACGTCTGAGTAAATCGAGGACAGGTAAGATTAAAATAGCTTCTTATGCACAGAAAATTTGATAGGCTATTTTGTACATTCGTTTTCTTTATTTCTTAAAATAATATTTATGTACACTCATTTTAATCTCAGAGAATTAACTAACAACGAGAGTGTATTGATTTAGTATGCAGTAATAGTACGTTAGCTTAGCAATCCATTATTTTATAATTCAAATTTTACTATGCTCAATTGAATCGTGTTAAAAATACATAAAATATATATGCAATAAATGCAATGCAAAAAAATTGGGTAATGCGTGAAGCAGATTATCTTGCGCTGTTGTAAAAGTTGTTCCCTGGATCAAACGTCTATTTTAATTATGCAATTACTTTATATTTATTTCTAACAGGTGCAGCGGAGCGCACGGGTACGGCTAGTAAATGAATAAACAAATAAATAAGTAAATAAATAAATAATACATGAAAATGCTGCGATAGAAGTCTACGAATTAGAAAACGGCCACGACTTGCTTAATCCGTCCGTTCGGGACGCGACAGTTCATGAAGGACCAAGTCTGACCAGCCGATTGTAAGGCACGCTACACACCGGACGACATAGATACATAAATCAGTAGGCATGGGATATGGAGCGTGCATCAAAGGAGAATAAACGAACAGCTTTAAGTGCTGCTATTCAGATCAGATAACGCAGGACATAAGCAACAAAATGCACGTGCATGCATCATAACCAAGATAAAACAAAACATGCTGATTCTTTGTGTACTGCTTCATTCAGCCTGGTCACTACAGTCCAGAGTTGTCCTCAGTGTACCTCTCCGACCAGAAATTTAATGTTGAGTTTCCAGGTGTGATGGAGAGGTACCCCGTTATTTACGATTATGCAGGAGCAGACTATTCAAAGAAGAATGTCATAGATAAAGTTTGGGCGGAGATAGCTGCAGAAGTAAAATATAAACTGAAAGACAACTGTTCGGTAAAGTAGCTATTTAGTTCATTTACGACTACGGTTCTGCGTTTGATTACCTATGGTCCGTCCCAAGAATCTGTGAAATAAGTTTGCGTATGTGGGTGGAGTCTATTTGTGCGCAGTGTATTGCGGGAAGCATCAGCTCCAGGTCGCTAAGGGGCAAGATGCTCGTGGTAGCAGATGGTATTAACAGGAAGTGTGGCCAGATTTTTTAACGTCTACAGATCCCCTCCCTGCAAGCTCGCTTCATTTAAGCAATACCTAACAGCGTCAGAAAGAGAATATATATGTAAGAACTGAAGGTTGTTACTCTCAGCTGGAAGAAGGTTTTGTCACCAAACGATACCATTTGAAATAAGGTGTTGTACTGCCCTATATTATTTAAAACGTGGGTTGATAACGGATGTACTACTATAAGTACCTACCTAAGTTTTTAATTGGTTGTAAGGGCTCTTGAATCTCAGGAAGAAAAACTTTTCCAGCAACTCAACGTATTCTAAGACTAATTTACAAACATGTTAAACGAATTATTCTTGCAACGAAAACGGATGCTCCCTAGACCAAATATTCGTATTTCAATTACGTAATTACTTCATAGTTTCATCTGGTATTGTATGACGTTATGACTGAAATATTTATGTTCTTAATTGTTTCTATTGCAACATTCGGCCATAACTGACCTAGTATATAAGATCTCGCGCTCAGAGGGATGGAGTTCGGGGTTTGAGATGGCCTACAAACCACAAGTCCTGCTAAAGATGTTGGTTTGTTAATTATTCAATATGGAGTATTGTGCACTACATAGAACTGTTACCTATTAAGTATAAATTAATGTAGCTCACCCAAATACGTAATTAAGCAATATGTGCTATTATGTTATTGAATAATTAATACTTAATATGTGCCGCGTGTATATTTGTAAAATTATTCCACCTCTGACTTTCATTCTTTTATAAAAACGCAACGCAAATCAGACATCAAATTTCAGTACGGTACCTCCAAATAGCATTAAATTTAACTGCAGTACATGTAGCTAACTATTAGTTTTGACAATATATAACGTTTTCTGTGCGTAAGGTTCTGTTTAGTCTTACCTTATATGCATTTGTGCGCAGTCCTCGATTCACTCATGAGCTTCTGTAATGACATAAAGCCTACGTCCATCTAAAGGTACTACACTTTCCAATGATGAAAGAATTACTTAAATCTATTAGTTTCTTGAGATTGCCTCATACAAACACACAAACACTCACTCTTTATAATATAATAATATTTAGTGTATTTTTTAGTATGAATTTACGCGTAATTTAATAATCATTAAAATAAATTAACATTAATATCTAAGGAACTTTCCTACGTAGATCATTCAAATCTAATAAAACAAACATAAACGAATCGCCGCTCTGTTATGACTCGTACACCCGCAGAGTTGCTCAGGATGGCTTGATCTTTGCTGGGTCTGCCTTCTTCTTGGAGCTCTTCGCTCTCGTCTTGAAGATCGCAGGGTCGAGGTGGTTATATGGCATGGCACACCAGTCCACGCTCTGTGTGAGTGAGTTATTCACATCAGATTGGAGCAGATGCAGTGCGATCAACACGAACATTTACTCAGCCCACGGTGTTAGGTCCATGGGCGTGAATTTGAACTGCCACTGGGGGAGACCCTGGTGTACTAGCATCATGCGGAAGTACTGCGTGAAGTCTGCAGCCAGGTAGTGCCACTCGAAACTTCTGTCCAGCAGCCAGATCTTGGGGTCCTCTCGTTTTAGATCGGATTCGCACTCGCTCTTGTCCATGTACACCAGACACACTTTCCGATGCCTTGGCAAGCGTCCAGTTCGAAGATCTTGCACTTGACGCCGAAGTTGGGGCGCTGCCTGGGGTCGTCCTGCTCGCTGCAGATCTCGATGTCCAGCAGCGTGGGGCATTCCGCATCGCCCATGCTCTTGACGCCGGCCAGCCGTCGTAGCTCAGACATAGAGTTGATCTTCATGTAACCGATGGGGAGCACCTCGCCTTGTGGATATTCTCGACCATGGCTTCATTAAAGATCGGACATCCTCTCTCCTTTCTTCGTGGAAGTTTTGTTCTTGTGAACTTTCTACCCGTGCTCAAGCAGGTACGCTACACATTAAATGAGAAAGATCTCTTCTAACGAAATAGAGTTAGGAAATGATTCCAGGATGGAGGCAGCATTCCCTCCAATGCGTTGACGAAGGAAATTGATACATCTAGGATCGCCGGTACGGGACAGTAGGCGTGTACCAATTTGGGTGAGTAGATCTTTAGCGTCTCTACACCACGGACCAAAGGTCTCAACTGCAAAAGCGATGAAGATGTAATTTGATGTTAAATGTTCATATTTGCGTCGTTTAGCATGATAAGCGGATTCAGCAGCAGATCCGGCACAACTGACAGAAGATTTTAAATGGGAAAGGGCTAATGTATCTACACATGTAAAATCCCAGATGAGTGATTTACCTTTGGACCAAGGAATTAATGTCAAGCCGTCAGGTCGTTTACCATCCGACCGGCTAATACCAGATGGTTCAAGAAGAGTTGGAATGTCACAGGAGGTTAAAGATCTACTAATGATGTTATTAATAGCAGAATGCCTAGGAATGCGACCTTTACTTCTGGCACAGCTTAAGGCATGATGTCCAAAGGAATCCACAGTCTCTCCGCATATATATATATATATATATAAACATATCACATCATCCGTATATTAATCCGATGTTGTCCAGGACTCCAAGGCCGCCTTAAATAAATGCAGTCATTTGTTTTTATCTTTATTACTCGTATTTTAATCTGAGCTGGCCATGATATAAAAAGCATTGTTATTTTAAAACAGAAATATCTCGCCATATGGTAATGCAGAATTCCTGCATGGAAATATGTAGGCCTACTTCGGTACATCATAGTAATATTAGCCATATCACAATTTTGAATAGAATAAAACTTATCGAAAATCATTATTAAAGAAACTTCTGTTATGTAATATGTTTAATAAAAATCAATAATAAGCGAGATATTTCGATTTATTTAATGAATTATATCTTTGTCC
Source organism: Periplaneta americana (assembly GCF_040183065.1). Lineage (NCBI taxonomy): Eukaryota > Metazoa > Arthropoda > Insecta > Blattodea > Blattidae > Periplaneta > Periplaneta americana. Next base: position 177,494,261 of record NC_091118.1, on the reverse strand, counting down.
CATTTGCTGTGGAGACCTTCGGTCCTTGGAGTCATGACGCTAAAGTTTTGGTATCTCAAATCGGCCAAATTTTGATCTCCATTACTGGTGATCGCCGTTACACTACTTATTTGCGTCAACGCTTAAGTATTGCTATTCAACGCGGAAATGCAATGAGCGTTTTGGGTACTCTTCCAGAGTCCAGCCCTTAGGACGAACTTTTTCTCCTGTACAATTTTTTATCTCTATGTAAATGTTTATATTTAGTTTTTATACAGGGTGTAACAACTTTAGTGTTTAGAATTTCTGGAACATGTTCCCTGACACGTTCTACGTCGATTAAACGTAACATACCTACATCCAAAGTTCTATAGGTTTGGATTATTTGTACTCCAAAGTTAAATTTTTTAGTTTAATTTTATCGCTGAATACTGAAAGAAGTAACACCAATTTCCGAAAGTGACATGTCTATGTCATTATTTTTATTAGTACCATATTACATCTTAATATCAACTATTTGTGAGTATGAAAGAAGCAGTGCAAATTTGGAAAAAAATGTCCTTAAGATTCCACATTCTGTACTTCTTGAAATTTGCCAATAGGCACGTGAAAATACCTGTGCACTAGGAATCCTACGATTTGGGAACCGTGCTTGATATGTCAAAAAGCTGCTGTTGCATTGCCATCACACAGTCCATACACATGAACTATGTCGGCGTATTCCTGATGTGTGTACACAAAAGGCGTGTTTTAATGGTCAAAACTCAATAAAAAGACTAGTCACAATACGGTTTATTTTTCTCACAACTGTTATTTTAAACTGTTGTCTGTTTCGTTTCCTTAGCAACCTAAACAATTTTAATTTAATTTCTCTTAAAAGTAAAATTTCCTTCATTCACTGCTTTTCAAATGTTTCTTATGTATCTCTACTTAGTAATGCCCTAAAATAATCCTTGTATAAACGGTATAATGCTTGGAGCTGCAAGAAGTTGTATTTTTTCCAGCTCTGTTATCTCTGTAACCTCTCAATTTCGGATATAGGTATGTTAGGTTTAATCAACGTAGAATGTGTCAGGGAACATGTTCCTGATATTCTAAACATTAAAGTTGTTACACCCTGTATATGTGTAATTGTATAGGCCTCCTTATAACCCCTCTTTTAAATAAAGTATTTTGAATGTCATATAGCCTATAATCTAAGTTACAACGAACTTAATTTATATTCCAATTTTCATATAAATCGGTTCAGCCATTATCGCGTGAAAAGGTAACAAACATCCAGACAGACAGACAGACAGACAGACAGACAGACATACAAACAAAAATAAAAAAAAAAAGCTATTTTTGGTTTCAGGATGATTAATTATACAAGTTGACACCAATTATTTTTGGAAAATCGAAAATTACCAGAAAAATTTCGGTTACAGATTTATTATTATTATTATTATTATTATTATTATTATTATTATTGTATTATATTTTTATACTCTGCATATCTCATTTATTTTGATCTACTGTTCACATTTTATTATGCATTTCCCTTTCTTTCTACATGATGTCTGATTTCTAGTGACTTGTTGTTTACATTATATTATGAATTTCTACTTCAGTTTTGTGTGTAAAATTGTAGTGTACTTTGTAAATTTGTAGTATTTTTTGTATCGCAGTTTTACTCCTGAAGTGTTAGAGAAGGTCGTATGGCCTTAACTCTGCCAGGTTAAATAAACCCCAGTATTATTATCATTATTATTATTATTATTATTATTATTATTATTATTATTTATGATTGGACAATATTCTTTTTGTACTACAATCGCAGTCATGTTTATGTTTGTAAGAAGAAAGTAAGAACCTGTACCACTTCGTTGAAGTATCTGTGTCACGCATTATCTCGGTGTGACATCACCTCTGCCGACGATGCGAGTGTACGATTTCTGCTGATTTCCGAAGTGCAGAGGAAGCTTTATTACAACGGCAAGTACAGTTGCCAGGGGGCAACATGCCTTCGAGCTCCAGCAACACGGCCTATAGCTTGCGTCAGCTCTGGACCATTCTAAACGCGATATTTTCGCGTTCGCTTATGTCTGCACAAAACTTCCGACGAACGCACGCGAGATGAGACCTTTACAAACCAAGCAAGCAACTGGAAGCTCTGCTGGTTTACGTTACAAACACAAGAAGGTCTTTATTTCCGTAACGTATTAACTATATAGGGGAGAGTCGGGTAGTATCGGACATCGGGTAGTATCGGACAGTGCGTTTCTTTCATCTACCACCATATGGTAGAACCTGAATGACATGGTTACGTTTCTCTATGCGACATCACAGAAACGTAACCATGTCAATCAGGTACTATCATCTTGTGGTAGATGAAAGAAACTCACTGTCCGATATTACCCGCTGTCCGATACTACCCGACTCTCCCCTACAGTGCTTTTTAAAGGCGTACAACAAAGAAAAAAACGATATTCCACAATTAAAAATTTTCTTTCTTACAGTTAGTATTCTTTATACCAATTTTATATACTAACACTTCCAATGCAGTGTAGAGATCAATGTTCTGCAATGTTCGAACATGAGAGAGGCAACCAAGATATTACGAACGTTATCTTATTCCATAAGAAAAACTAATCGCAAGATCTGTGCTGAAATCCTTAAGCAGTCAAAACATGAAGGGATGGGAGTGGACAGTGAATATTTTATAACTAAGGAGCGGATACCTGTGAAATTAAATATTCTTTTTGCGTGTGATAAAACACAATTAACAAAGTTAAAAATTCCGAACATGAAGTTTCAAGTTTAAAACCCGAATTCTATTTCACGTAAAAACACATATTTTCACAAAAAAATTATGTAAATACATATTTTCAGGAAATCTATTATAAACATATAAATCTTGGAGTTTTTTTACTTAAATAATTTTTTTACAAGAACTTTTAAATATTTTAAAACTAAATCAATTATGTCAATCTGAAGTACGTTATCTTTTTAAGAATTCTTGGTTGCTTCGTGTTTCCAAGCGCTTTGTGGTGTATCCGTGATCCATTTTTGTAATAGTATCGCCTCAAGTTCTGAGAACTGCTAGCTAGGCAGGATATCAGTGTTATTATTAGAGAATAAATTAACATGGACAAGGAGGAGAGATCTTGCGACACATAATTAGGAATGTTTGTTGTTACTGAAGATGATTTCATTCCACTCTTTGTTGTGAAACACAACAGAAAGAGCTCGGGTATGAACATTATTTAATTTAAACAAATCTCTCGCCTCTCGCTCATGTCTATCAAGTAAGGCAATATATCTTGTTGTGATTCCCTGTTATCGGGCTTCGTCAATCGATATCCTTCAAGATATACAGAAAGATGGTTGTTTTTAAAAACGATTGGCTTTCCTATTATCAAATCTAAACCTATTGCCTGAAACAGGGAGGTGCGTGCCGTGAAAATTAAACTAGACTCGCTACTAGGTTCAGAAGTACAAGTACTAAGGGACAAATTCCAGAATGTGTTTGGGAAAAACAGTGGATATAAAAAAATGTGTAAAGTTGCTCAAGTATTGGAGGGTGTGCCCGTAGGTGAAATTGACGGTGTTAAATATGCGCGTCTGACGTCCTGTGATATGGAAAGATCGTTTTCACAGTATAAGTCGTTGTTCAGAAATAATCGGCATGCATTTGTGATGGAGAATTTAGAGATGATCTTTGTTGTTCACTGCAATTCTCGGCCAACTACTAGCACTCAAGTGTGGTTGGTGAGTACCTAATAACATTTTTTTTCCCAAGCTAAGCAAGGTTTGTCATATTTAAAATATATATTTTTTTTATTTTTAGCAAATATTTTCATACTTTTTAGCACACAAAAATAAATATATTTAAATTTTTAGCACATAAAAATCCGCTCTCTATTTATAACAAGATGGAACGAACACGACAGGCCTCCTCCTGCAGAGCGAGCATCGGCGAATTTCGAATTTGGCCATACTCGACAAACTTGAAGTGAACATCGCGCCTGTAATTCACGACGCTAGTAGGGATCTTTTTGTTACTTTACGACGCTATTTCAACTGCTATGGTTGTATAGCGTGTGAATGAGATGAAGGTGATAATACCAGCGAAATGAGTCCGGGGTCCAGCGCCGAAAGTTACCCAGCATTTGCTCTTAATGAGTGAGGGAAAACCCCGGAAAAACCTCAATCCGGGCCCGATCGTTTCACGGTCAAGCGTGCTAATCGTTATTCCACAGCAGTGGGCATTAGGGATGTTAGCTATAACCAGAACCGGGTACTTATGGACATCCCGAAAATCAGGGCATACACAAGAGATTTTTACTAGTCTTTACGAATTAAGTGATTCTGATTACTGATTGGGGCTAGAGGAACCATCACAAAAAGATTCGCGCATTTTTGTAAGCAGTTTGGTCTAGGACAAACTCTTGTCACTGAAGTATCTATGTCTGCAGTGAAGGGATCTATAAAAATCCTAAGAAACCATCTCTACAGTTATATAGATTGATCTCTTTGCTATGGCGATCTGCTCACTTAAGTTGGGTCTTGCAACCAGTGCTAAATAGACGACTGTGATCATCCAATAGCTAATAGATACTAAGAAATTTTATGTTTCTTCTGGAATTAATGATGTTTTGTTTAGTCTTTTACAATTATTTCTAATTGTGCTATTTCTTATTCTTTTTCTTCTCCATTGTTTTATTTATTTTTTCATTATAACAACAATTTTATGGTAAGTTTTGTCTTCTAGGCAGCATTCACTTGGAGGAAGCTGAATAAAATTTATTCGAAATAACAAGCGGATAAAATAATCGCGGCAAATAGCGAAATATGAATACATTCGCGAAATATTACTATTACGTCGTTTTATAGCGAATTTCATATTCTGAGTTATTTCGGTTTTTTTTCAACTAGAATTTGTTATAGGCTATATCCAAGTAGGCTAGATTACGTGTTATTCCAGGTGTTCTGATTACATTAGTGAACTCAAATTCAACATTTCACTAATAATTTGGAAGTGTTAATTTGACGGCTGCATTTTTTTTTTTCGTTTTTAATGAATGTGTATTAAATACAGTCTCAATCCAACAAATATTGTGTATTGCCCATACCGCACCTTTACCAGAATCCAACGAACCTTTAATGTTAATTATATGGAAAGTAATATTCATTCTGAGTTAATACTCCAATTCCAAAATAATTTTATTTTTCAAAATTTCCTTTAATCTCCGCCAAGAGTACAAATCAATCTCCAACAATCTCCGCCGATACCAATATTAAAAACACAAAAGATAAAATTAATCTCCATAAATACCTGCCCCTGCTAATCAGATGTCTGACCAGTTGCTGGTATAGGACTTTGTATTACCACTTTGGTACTTCGACCAATTGCTAGTACAAAGCTTCAGATTACCAATCAGATACCTGGTCCAGTTTCAAATAAAGATCTATTAATTGTTAGCAATTTTATATTTAATGTTGACTCCTAGGTAATGCGTTGTGGCAGAGCCTTCTTCAGTTACAAGCCGGAGCCATACGTCGGCAACACTGTAATTAACTGTCAAGCGGAGGCCTACGCGGAGACCTATCAATAAATTAATGTTGCAATATAAGTGTGTGTCGATGGCATTATGTTCACGGTCGTACCAAAAGTTAATTGTTGATGTATTATAATAAGTGCATGTTGGCTGTAAAACAAGACAATAAGTTAAACTATGGCTGCAGTCTTTGGAAATTTTTACGGTTATTAAAATGGCAAAGTGATTGACAATGTATTCTTATAAATATTAAATATTGTATAAACTACAGTTTTATAGTCTTACTTGTGGTTTGTGATGTATCAGAATTCTAGCCAAATTGTTGGGTCTCGCCTGCTATATCAATAAAGTTACGCCGTTGATTTTCAAGTTCATTGTAAACAGCTGTTTTGTGATTCCATAAATGTTGCATATTTGTTGAAGATTCGGAATGCCTGCTATACGTCAGAATTAGCTATAATTTGTAGATGCATACACTCACTTTGTTGGTTTTCAAGGTTTGTTTATTAATATTATTCCTTTTGTAATAAATTAATTATAAACATGTTTCTTTTCACTTCGTATTTACAGGATTTAAGGTTCACCGAGTTTACGCTAATTGGCACATACTTAATAGATAATGATGTGTTTTGTTACGTATTATGTTGAAGGTATGAGTCTTCATTTTTATAGATCTTTATACTTGGCCTAACGGTACTTACATCCTCATACTTCATTATAAAATGTCAATAGTTTCCTGTGTTTACATTTTTATTTTATTTCCATAATTTACATTCTTAGTTTGTTTTCTGTAGTTATATTTATTTAAAATTATATTTTAAAAAGTTTATAACAAATAATTTAGGATAACAGTATTGTTATGGTGAATGGCTGGGTTAAAACTAAACCTCGCTTCCTGGGCTTCTGAAATATTTATAGAAAAGCACGATAGATAATCGCATAAGGTAACATTAAAATGTATCCTAGACCTTTCACGCTACAAGTGAAACACCATAAAGTTGCAAAACATTGTCAATTTTCTAGCCACAAATTTGTTAATTGAATGGAACAATAATACTGCGTAGGAACTTACGTCTTTATTGCATTATTGATTTTATTATATTTTGTGCAAATAATATCTTTTTTATTTATCTATTTATTTACCTTTGTACTATTAATAAAACATGTTTTTTGCAATTATTTTAAGTGGCAGTCTTTGTATGTAAGTAGCCTACTTACGCCGTATTCTGAAGTATAGCTAATTGATTGCAATAAAACACTATTTTCGAATCCGTAATAATTTAAATCACTACTCCGAATCTTGATCTTACCTTTGTGCATAAAGTAATAGGGTATTGAAAAAATACACGTTACGAACAACGAAACCAATGAGCAAGAACAATTACATCAATATCACTTTAGAATATCCCGCCTCCACTCAGCGTTGCCAAACCTATCCATGCTCCGGCTTGTAACTGAAGAAGGCTCTGGTTATGGACAGTCTTCCTCTTGATTGAAAATTGTAGCATTGGAATAACTTACTGTCTCTTTAATCATTCGGACAAATTTTAAGGCCTATACAAACCGTTTTTAATCTAGAATTCTAGATAATATTATTCAATATTTACAAGCTATATATTTATCACGAAAAACTTGAATAGAATTTCTGCATACCAACACATGCAGTTCCGAGAAAGTGATTCATATGTGAAGCGTGAACGAATTCGATTTATATTATGGAGAATTTTATATTATGAATTTCATTTGAGAACATAATAACAGACTGCATTTTCGAGACGACCAACACGCATAGGCCAATAAATTGTGTTCAGAATACAACAGACTTAATTTTAAAGGCTTCACAGAATTCTGAGAAATAACCACTTCCAGCAAATGTTATCCATGGGAACTTTGCCAAAGGCTTTGAGTTCCAATCCCTCGTCCGTTCAGTAGTCCACGGCGTCATGAATAAAAATTTATTAGTCTATTGAATTCCTAGAACGGATTTTAATGTATGAGTGATTGGTTGTCTTCCTGCAACTCAATTAAAAAGAGAAATATATAGGTAACTCCACGACATGCGATATAATAAATGGTGCACTGTACATTGCACTTCCTCTCTCACACATTCACGGCAGCTATGGTAGTCCTACTTACAATGAAGAGCGACACAGAACCTTTGCGAAAAAATTAAGATTTTCACTTCGTTATTTTTGTACATAGGAAATTATAACATCGCGTAATGTTTAATAACACTATTTCGCGAATACAATAAATAGATAAATAAATAAATAAATAAATAAATAAATAAATAAATAAATAAATAAATAAGTGAATTATCTATACTAATAATCAGGGAAAGGATTTATATGTAAATACATATTTACTTATAAAGCTAATATAATTTATATTTTGCATTATCTTTATGTTTCACAATGTGTAGGGTTGAAAAATCCTACTTTTATTTTCCATATTTTTCCATATTTTAGAGTTTAGTACATATTTTCGTTAATTTCCATATATTTTCCATATTTCATATAAAACAGTCCATATTATATTAGGTTTAACAATAAAACAAAACAAAATTCCATTAACTTTTAAAAATACATTTCAACAATAGAGATTTAAACACATGTTCAGTAATCCCTTTAACATCAGAGTTATTTGAAAATTAGCAGTCCTATCAACAATGGGAAAGTAAGTTACAAAACTGTATTAATTTAATTTAAAATTTTTAACAGACTTCAGTTGTGCAGCTCAACAGTTAAATGCCAGTCAGAGTACACATAGGTTCAGTTTTGTAAATCATACTATAAAGACGGTAAATATGCCAAAAGTACGTCATTCAGTCAATTTAAAATCAAAACTAACAAGTTACATTTCAGAATTTAAAGAAGATGGTTTATCAACTGACAATAAAATATTATTTTGTAATTTGTGTCAGTGTGCAGTATCATCTACACAAAAGTTCCTGGTGCAACAACACATTACAACTAGTAAACATCAGGCCAACAAACAACTAAATTCCAAGCAGAGACAATTGTTTTTAACACAACCAACAACATCGAATGTAAGATCTGAGTTTAACATCGACCTGTGCCGTTCTCTCATCTCTGCTGATATTCCTCTCTACAAACTAAAGAATAAGGTCTTCAGGGAATTCCTTGAAAAATATACTCAACATACAATCCCGGATGAGTCAACACTTAGGAAGACGTATGCTCCATCCATCTACGATGAGACAATACAGAAGATAAGAGATGAAATTAAAGATAGTTCAATTTGGGTTTCCATTGATGAGACTCCCGACAAAGAAGGTAGACTTGTTGGTAATGTAGTTATCGGTTTGTTAAGTGAACAATATTCTGAACGAATTCTTTTACATTGTGATGTTCTAGAAAAGTGCAATAACAAAACTATAGTTAAACTGTTCAACGAAGCTATGGGTATCCTGTGGCCAAAGGGTATTATGTACGATAATGTGTTATTCTTTATTAGCGATGCTGCCCCTTATATGGTCAAAGCTGGACAAGCATTATCTGTTGTATATCCTAAATTGACTCGTTTTACTTGTGTGGCGCATGCATTTCATCGTGTGGCAGAAGTGGTCAGAGACAATTTCCCTAAAGTAGATTTGTTGATTTCATCAGTGAAAAAAGTATTTCTCAAAGCTCCCAGTAGAGTTAACGTGTTGAAAGAAATGTACCCTGAAATTCCATTGCCACCAAAGCCAATTTTAACTAGATGGGGTACATGGCTAGAAGCAGTTGAATATTATGCCGAACATATAGACTCTATTAACAATGTTCTCCTTGCATTGGACTCTGAAGATGCAGTCTCAATTGATACTGCGAAAACAGTTACCTGTGACATAAGTGTGAAGAATGACTTAGCTCACATTCAGCATACATTTTCATGCATCATAAAAACGCTCAAAAGTCTCCAAAATAGGCACCTTTCACTATCTGAAAGTTTTGAAATTATAAATAGTACTGTGGAACAACTGAATCGTGGTAGAGGTAAAGTTGCAGATGCAGTAAGAGCTAAGGTGGACACTGTACTTTCAAAAAACCCTGGATATGAAGAACTACAAAAGGTTGTTGCTGTGATGAGTGGTGAATCAACAGTGAAGATTAACTTGGACTTATCCCCAGCAGACATTGTGAAATTGAATTATGTACCAGTTGCTTCTTGTGACGTCGAACGCTCTTTTAGTCAGTATAAATCTATCCTCAGAGACAATAGAAGAAGATTCACTTTTCAGCACTTGAAAGAAATGTTTGTAACCTATTGTTATGGTAACAGACAATAAAAATTGTGTTTTGTTGAAACTACATTGGAAGATAAGGTACGTCCATTATATTTTTTGTTTAGTTTGATTAAAATGTACCAATATTTAACGTACATAGTCATTTTTTTATAATTTTAAGTCCATATTTAATTCCATATTTTGGTAAAAATCCATATTTAATTCCATATTTTGGTAAAAATAACTACATATATATTTACATATTTCATATATTTTTAGTCCATATAAATCCGTTCCCTGCTAATAATAAATCTGTAGCCAAAATTTTTCTGGTAATTTTCGATTTTCCAAAAAATAATTGATGTTAACATGTATAATTAACCATCCTGAAACCGAATATAGCTTTTTTTGAAATTTTTGTTTGTGTGTGTGTGTGTGTGTGTGTGTGTGTGTCTGTCTGGATGTTTGTTACCTTTTCACGCGATAATGGCTGAACCGATTTATATGAAAATTGGAATATAAATTAAGTTCGTTGTAACTTAGATTTTAGGCTATATGGCATTCAAAATACTTTATTTAAAAGGGAGGTTATAAGGGGGCCTGAATTAAATAAATCGAAATATCTCGCTTATTATTGATTTTCATTAAAAATGTTACATAACATACGTTTCTTTAAAAATAATTTCCGATACGTTTTATTATATAAAAAATTTTGATAGGACTGATAGTTAATGAGATAAATGAGTTTTAAAATTACAATAACAACGTCATCTAAGGCGCTGTACTGAAATAAAAACAAATGACTTCGTCTATAAGGAGCCTTGGACAACAATAATCGAAAACTATTAAACATAGCCTACAGAGAATGTTTGTTTGTATGAAGTAATATCGGAAGCTAATTAATTGTTTAATTATTATTTCACCATTGGAAGGTGTAGTTTCTCTAGATGGACATAACTCTACAATGTTATTACAGTAACTTCTGAAACATATAGCAAGTAATATAAAGTATAGGCTACACATTAAAACTAAATGATATGTCAATCTTCATTAAACTATGATTGCATGTAATAACAATTAAGAAACATGTTAAAGGAATTGTCATTGCACCAAATTATTGCTCTCTGGACCAAAATGATCGCATTTTAATTATTTAAATACAATTTAAATTGAGTAACATTAAACGATTTATCATTCTATCAAACACGAATGTTCCCTGGATGAAACGTCCTATTTTAATTATGTAATTACTTTATATTTATTTCTAACAGGTGCAGCGGAGCGCACGGGTACGGCTAGTAAGTAAATAAATAAATTGATTAAATAAAATAAATAAATTGATTAATAAAAAATTGTTATCTTACCAATAAATTGTTGGTTGGCTTTACGTTACTAATCAAATATCTGTATCAGTTATTAGTACATATGATTATCAATTTGGTAATTTGGCTGGTTGCTGCTACAGAGCTTTACAATATCAATCAGATATGTGGACCAGAGCCTGGTATCGAACTTAATATTTCGAATTTTATACTTTGGCAAATTGTTGGTATAGGGCAGGCATGTCAATTGATGTCCACAGGAGCAAGCGCGCGCTTTACAGCCCAGGAGAGCCTGAGCGCTTTACAGCGGAAAGGAAAGAGACAGACGAAAGAGGTGGTATATGCCGCTTGGTCGAGCTATATTCAAGGATGGCCAGCACTGATTCAATAGATAAAGGGAAGAGAACTTATTAAAACTGTATCCATGTTAATTTTTAGATTTGCCTGAGAAGTATAAGTGCGTTATAAGAATGTAAGTTTTAATTTTAATGCTCATTTTTCACAAGTTTGATTTTTTTTATTCAAAAGAAATATTTTCTCAACTTTTCGTATAGAAAAGTGAAATTTTCAGGTATAGACCTATTTATTTAGTAGCCTTACAGAATGTTTTCGTAAATATAACATGCCGTATATACCTTATTACTGAAGATAGTGTATTGAAAATTTTGAAAATATTCGCACGGAAATGGTTTGTAAGGAAATTAATTAACAAAGCAACTACTGTTACCTCATAAGCAAAAGATACGTGCCCATGTGTTGTAAAAATGTCAGCTCTATAGCTTCAGCACATTTCGAGAAAATAATTTAATATTCTGATGATAGGAAGTTGCTCACAAATATCACCTTAAAAGCATAGTCGATAAGAGTTTTGTTATGTAATATTAGTTACACTTAAAACAGATACAGTACCTAAGTAACTTTGCTTTGTAATGTAATATTGTTTTGATTAGTTTATTGATTACTTTTGTAAGGTTAAAGATACCATCAATATAAATTCCAACTTATCGTGTCATACTCAATCTCTTTCTTTGGAATATCACTTTCTTTATGAATGGTGTGTTTCATCCACTTAATACAGTATAATATTATACTACTATGGAATTTAAGTGAATATTCCTTCTTAACTCTCTATTATGTTATTAAGATTTAAAACACAAGTGCAATATTAAGAAATCAGAGTTAGTACTTTTGTTTTACAGACAATATAGATAATATTAAACAGAAAGAAGCCATATAAAAATAACGACATAAAATTTCACGTTCCGTTTGAAGTTTGTGCACCACTGTTTTCTTAATCCAACAGGTTGCTTATTCATACACACAACCCTTCCTCTTTCCATACATAGCGCTTGCTTTGACGTCACTGGTGTAGTGCTTCACAATAACAGAAATCTGGACCAGTTGGGACGTAGGATGTTGGGACGGTTGTGTGTTCATTTACCTGAATAACAGACGTCGTTTGGGACGGATCATGTGTTGGTTTATTTGAATATCGGAGGTCGTTTGGGATCCGATAACTCTCTCACATAAAGAACGCTAGTAGTAGTCAGTTTGTGGGGCGATTGCTTTACTGTGAAATGGAGATTCCTGCTATAGGACACACACTGACTACAAGAAGGGCAATGTTTGTATTGTGTTGACAATTTCAAAGTAAGTAAGCTATGTAAATTGAAAGATGGCAAGGTGAAGTTTCTATGTACGAACAGAAAATACAGTATAATAGTGTACACGCAATTATTCCTCAAACTTGTTACTTTTTTCAATATTATAACATTTTATTTCCTGTACATTTTTTGAGAAAGTAAAATGAACGTAAAAGAAAAAGTTATAACTACAATTGTGAATAATAAAAATTAAAGCAATATTTAAAGTAGAATTTTTTTTATTTTTGTAGAATTTACTAATATAAAATGAGCCGACAATATAACATCACTGGATTGGAATCACATAGAAAATCTGGCGCATAACTTGTTTGTTCATCATAAATCTCAATGAATCTGTCGAAAATTGAAATATAGCCTCAGGTCCTGTTATGGCAGGCCGTCAAGCGATGCGACAATGTTACGGATAGACCTAGGCATTATAGGTATTATTCGAATACTTACATTTCTGTTCCAAATCTTATTTCAACATGCTAATATATTTGACAACATTTAATTTCAGTGATACTAAATTACCTCAACAATTCAAAAGAACGAATGAACGAGTGAAATAACACTCATCACTACCTTTTGCACAGGGTTATCATTTCAGTTCTTGCTTGGGAGAAAGGGGCAAGATTTTTCAGGCAAGACCTTATATAGGATAGAGCCTATATCGCATGTATACTGCCTCTCTATTTCCTCTGAAATGCAGACCTACTATTTTCCAAAGCGTAAACTGGGATCATCTTGATAATTCAGAAAAGATTTAAACGATTATATCAGATGCACTGAACATACGAGTATTTTTGAAGTTCATTATTTTTTTCTCAATTTCTTAAGTATATGTCTTACTATTTTAAGTCAAAAATAGGGCTTATATCATTATTTATTTTATTTTTTTGTTTTATACTCAAGTTTATATCTCTGATTGAGGTTCTGGCTGATATTACATCTATTATTAGGCAGTACAACTCGATATATGTCAGAGGAAGAAGAATTGTTTGTATATACCGGATGTTTCAGACTACCCGTATCAGCCTTTTTTCTCGAAAACTATATCGTATTGTTAATATTTGAGGAAAAAAATTCGCTTCGACGGCGGGGATCGAACCCGGGTCCTTGGTTCTATGTACCAAGCGCTCTGGCCACTGAGCTACGCCGAATTCAATCCACAGCACCGGATCGAACTCTCCTCCTTCAATGTTTCCCTTTATAGCCTGACTTCAAGTTAGGCATATATGTTGACGTTTTATGTCCAAGTCAACTGCCATTATACAGAGGCATCATTTTATTTTTACTTCAATTTTTATTGTACCCGAGTCTTTTAATGTACTTCACTCCCACCCCTTCTACTAATGATGTTCCAACTGTCCCCTACACACAGATCCAAGACCGCATATAGTAAACAGCACTGAGTTAGTGAGTATAGTACGTTCCAGAAATATGTTCGCGTTTTCCAGTGACGAAAGAGCTTTCAATATTGAATCATATTTTCGCACAGGTGCTGTCCGTTTGCCTACGTCGCATCCCTATTTCCTCCACCTGCTTCTGTTCGCCCCTCTGTAAAAGCAGGGCTGTCTTAGCTCTTTTCTGAAAACATTAATTTCTGTTAGGAATTGCACGTTTATGTAATATTATACAACTGTTTAAAATAACTTAAATAAAAGGGCCTCGTTAAGTAATTCACTGTCACGTGATTTTCCCCCTATCTACGATCCTGCGACATAACCACTTGGACGGACAGTAGATAGCATGTCTGAGTAATTTTATCTGTGCAGTGGGGCAGAAGTGAAGATTGAATTTACAGTACGCAAGGTACTCTTTTATAGAGTAGGTACAGAATTATTTCAACATGAGTTACTAGTACGAAGGACGAAACTGGCAATTGGAATTAGATGCAATAGTCTATAGTGCGATAGAACTGAAGCCTGTATCGAAATGAACGGCCACCATTTTCAAAAATGTTTTTAAATATCCATATTATGATTATTTTTCAATTTAACTTCATTCTCTATATTGTACGCTAATGTGCTGTAGACAATATAATATACACCGCATAATGAATACGTTTGCATGGTTAACTCAGTTCGTGAGTAAAAACACTTATTCTTAATACAGTACTGTATTAAGATTAAACAAAAACCTAATGAAAATTATCGAACTAAAAATCGCGATATTTCCTAGTTTACGTAGCCTAAATGGATGAACTACTTTTCTTCCCTCCTATACCTAGTAAAGTGATTTGTTTGTGTGTTACGCCAGTATCATCGAACTACAGTCGTGGTAGGGGGAGCAATCTGTGTTTCCGGTTCTCTAAAGGTATAGCCAGGTTAATATTAAAAATGTTAGTAAAAATAAAATGATGTGCCTGTACAGGGGGCGCACTCAGCTGAGTGACTTGTTTGGCCGGCATTTCGCAGTTAAGTGCACAGTAATCTGTACAGACATATGCAGTGCTAGCTATGAGAATATTAAAGATTTATTAATTTGTCCTACAGAATAATATCTGTAATATTGACAATTGAGCCGTTCAGAGCAGAAGTGGTGTAAGTCAAAAATGGATAATGATAGTTAAAGTAAACATTATGTAAAATACAGCGCAAAGTAGCAATTAATATTCAATTTATTTAAGCTATTAGTAGTCAGTGGATAGCAAGAAGGACATATTAATTGCTACTTTGCGCTGTATTTTACAGAATTTTTACTTTGAACCTCATTACCCAATTTTGACTTACACCACTTCTGCTCTGAACGGCTCAATTAATATTTGAGGAGAAAAATTCGCTCCGGCGCCGGGGATCGAACCCGGGTCCTTAGTACTACGCACCAAGCGTTCGATCCGGTGCTGTGGATTGAATTCGGCGTAGCTCAGTGGTCAGAGCGCTTGGTAGATAGAACCAAGGACCCGGGTTCGATCTCCGGCGCCGGAGCGAATTTTTCTCATCAAATTTTAATTGTCAATATTACAGATATTATTCTGTAGGACAAATTAAAAAATCTTTAATATATGATACTGGTTGTTCATAAAAAATTTTGATAACCAAAACCTATGTAAAGAATCGATTGGTGGTAGTACCATTTTCCGTAACAAACCGGAAGTAGGGGTGCCTGTGGTCAACTCGGAAATTTCAAATGGGAACATGGCTCATTGAAGGTGCCGTTGGAAACTACTTTTAAAAAGAAACAACTTTTACTGAAACTTTTTTTTCTAACTTTTATTGTTTACTCACAAAGCAACAAAAATGGTATTTTCTGATAAATGTACACTCTTAGACAAAAAAAAAATGACCGGGCTCCAGATTCTATGTCCGATTCGGAAGACTTTGGGTGCATTTGTCAGTGCATGATACACACGCGGACGAATTTCTTCTGTCGTAAATGTTTCCAACAGGCCACTGTCACCACTATATGATGATTGTATAACATGCTTCTTAAAGAGGTTAGTCATCGTCTCTCGCATAGCATAGTCGGTAGCATTGTGGTCTTATATTCGAAAGGTTTCGAGTTCGAATCTCAGTCTATACTTTTTTTTTTTTGATTCTCAGTTTTTACTTCTCATATACTGATAATAACCAGTATTGTGAAATATTTAACAGAAAGTTAATTATTTACACAGGGCAAGTTAAATACGTAATAGCAATCCTTTCCCTTGTATTGAAAGAGATTAACCGAAAACTTCTCGGATAGAAATAAACAAAAATAATCCTTTTCTTTGTATTAAATAAAATAAAGAAATACATCTCGGAGACTAATAAACAAAAATCAAAATACACAAAAAATTCAATACCGGTTATGTAATCCCTCCGCAGCTATAACCGCCTGCATCCTACGGGGCATGGATGCGATCAGGCGTCTCAGGTACTGTCGACGTGAAGATACACGATCCCAAGCGTCCTCGATAATGTTCCAGAGTGCATCTTTTGTGGTCGGTCGACGTGTCATTGTATTTATGATCACGTTCACAGTTTTCTTCACCTCCGACCACACATTTTCTAGGACATTTAGATCTGGTGAACAGGGAGGCCATTCTATCAGTCTGATATATGGCCTCTCTGAAAACCATCTCATGACCTGGGCACATGTGTGAACTCGATGATTATCCTGTTGGAATATGATCTCATCATCATCAGGATATATCAACCGTACAGAGGGAAGCATAACATTTTCCAATATGATCTTGTATTGTTGGGCATTAAGATTTCCGTCGAGCCGCCATAGAACACCCAGGCCGTCACCGGACATCCAGCCCCAACATGGAACAGATACACGGCCACTGCGAAAGCGAGTTGCCACATGCATAAGATCGTATTGGGATCCCTGTGAACGCTAGATTATTTGCCGCCCTTAATTGTCAGAGGAAAAAGTAACTTCGTCTGAAAATATTAAGTTACCTTATTCCAATCGAAATTAACATTTTCCTCTGCAAATGCAAGGCGGAATAATCTGTGATCATCAGTAATGTAACTTTTCGTTGCTGCCACTCTTGGTTAACGTCCTACGTCCCGCAGACGCCTTATGACAGTGCGAGAAGATCCAGGGAAACGGACATTTATTTTAATTGAAGAAGCAGATTGATGCAGGTTCGCTTCTACTTCTGCAACTAAAGCAGCGTCCTGTGCAGGAGTTGAAATACGTATTCTACCAGAATCTGCTTGACGATGTTCAATTCCTTCCCTGGATAATCTCACGCATCTTCTAGCTGTGGAATCGTGCACTCCTAGTCGCCTACCTGCCTCAGTAGCGGAAAATCCGGCCTCCCTCACAAGAGAAAGAAGAGCTTGTCTACACGTATCTGGCCTATGTCTTCTGTCAGCCATGTTATCCCTGATAATGACAAGCAGTGTTGCCAACTCCATTCTTAAAAACTCGCTATGAGACCGTGCAGAAACCGCTAAATTGCTATATTATCAATGTAAAATTAGATTATTTTGCCGCTGTGAGTGCTAAAAATGCCCGCTAAAGCCCTATATCAGCAATATAAATTTCATAAATTTTACCCGCTAAACTAACACTGAAAAACGCTAGATCTAGCGGAAAAACCGCTGAATTGGCAACACTGATGACAAGAGAGAATGGTTGTTTCATGTTTAATATGCGCAGTTACATGTGCGCAGAACTATGTTTTCAGAAGTTCCAGATGTCTCTGAATAAATTACACATCAATAGGATAGAAATAAACATCTGACGTCCTTACGGGGTACACGACCTTGATTCGCATAGACAAGATGCAAGGATGTTACAAAGCAGATATGTAACGACACTATTTACGAGTGTAGCCTATATCTGGAACGCATTGGTCTCGTCTTTAACATTAGTCATCTCGTTTCTGCAATACTATTAACATTATGATGATGATGATCACACATACAGTTCAAACCGTTGTTTGCCGATATAAGAATATGTTCTTGGATCTGGCTGGTTTCGTCCTTACTTCTCTGATTTTAGTCTTGTGTATCAGACGCACAGCCGAACGGAACTTAGACAAATTTACGCTTCAAGAGTCCGGTCATTTCTTTGTCTAAGACTATACGCTGTTTATGTACGTACACTCTTCATAGTAAATGTTCAAAATGTACGCCACCCTATGCTAAACAATGTTCTGATTTCCTTCTAGCATCCGTGATTGCACGGAGAACTTCAGCACAGCTGAGAGACACACATGGTGTGGCTTGTCTAATTCTTTGTTTCATGTCTTCTCTGGTTGTTGGACGCACCTGGTAGATCATATCTTTAACTCTCCTCCACAAGAAGGATTGGCCATGACTTAGGATTGCATCCTAATATAGTGTTTAGAATTCTCAAAGACAACAAATTTCATTCATACCATATTTATCTCCATCAAGAACTTGGGGGACATGACTTCCAGACTCGTGTTGATTTCTGCAACTGGTGTCCAAACACGGACTGCGATTTCGAGCTCAGAATTCTGTGGACTGATGAGGCAACTTTCAAAAGTATCAACTTTCAAAAGTAACGGTCAGGTGAATCTCTACAATTCCCATTACTGGTCTCCGGTTAATCCACACTGGCTACGTGAAGTGGATTACCAGCACGTGTGGAGCCTCAATACATGGTGTGGCCCTCTCAGACACCGAGTCATAGAACCATACCTTTTTGAGGAGAACTTCAATGGTAGAACGCACGCTTTCTCCGAAACATTTTGCACCAGTTCCTTCATGATGTTCCCCTTGCTCTTCAGTTAACAATGTGGCTTCAGCAGGGCGGCTGTCCGGCTCACTTTTCACGTATGGCTCGGTGAGTTATTAACCGGTTATTCCCCTACGGTGAATTGGACGAGAAGGACCAGTAGCCTGACCTGCCCGAGCTCCTGACTTCGCTCCAAATGACTTCTTCTTGTGGGGGAGAATTAAAGACATGTTCTACCAGGTACATCTAACAAATAGAGAAGATATGAAACAAAGAATTACAGAAGCCTATATGTCTCTCAGCTGTGCTGAAGGTCTCCGTGCAGTCATAGATGTTAGGAGGATATCAGAACATTGTTTTGCACAGGGTGGCGGACATTTTGAACATTTACTATGAAGAGTGTACTACATAAATAACATACATTTCTCAGAAAATACCATTTTTGTTGCTTTGTGAGTAAAAAATAAAAGTTAGAAAAAAAAAAGTTTCAGTAAAAGTTGTTTCTTTTTAAAAGTAGTTTCCAATGGCACTTTTAATGGCTTATGTCCTCGTTTGAAATTTCGAAATTGATCACAGGTACACCTACTTCCGGTTTCTTACGGAAAATGGTGCTGCCACAAATCGATTCTTTACATAGGTTTTGGTTATAATTTTTTTTTTATGAACAACTGTATCATATAGTTTTCGAGAAAAAGGCTGATACGGGTGGTCTGAAACACCTGGTATAAGGTTATGGAGAAGTAAGTTTCCATTTTGAAATGGTAATAAGTTTGTCAAATTTTTAGATCCCACAAAAATAAAAACACCAATTTGTTCGTAAAAAATATTTTTTTTTTATTAAAACATGAAAAAATTTAATATAACCACCACCGTGTTGTTCAATAAGAAATACTCTTTCTTCTACGCTATAAATTTTGCCGTTTATAGCACATTCCTAGGAATGTTTTCAATGACATCCGATATTGACTGTTTCAGTTCCTCACGTGTAGTAGGTCTACTAAGAAATACCTTTTCTTTTAGAGAACCCCATAACTAGTAGTCAGCTGGATTTATGTCTGGTGACCTAGAAGACCAACTGTTCGGATAATGCCTACTAATTACACGATCACCATATGTATTGCGCAATAGTGTTTTTACATTATTGTGTATGTGAGCTGGAGCGCCATCTTGCATTAAAACAATATTTTCGATTTCATGGTTCTGTAACGCAGGTATTACAAAGTCTTGCAACATTTGAAAATATAGCTGCCCGGTTACCGTCACTATTTTTGTTTGTCCATTTTCAATTTCTTCATAGAAATACGATCCTATTATGAAATGTGACGTAAAGCCACACCAGGTAGTAACCTTGATATCATATAAAGGTAAAACAATTGTAAAAATAAATTAAAATTACTCTCCTATTGCCGTCTGTATTCTGAAGAAAAATTATTGTTTATAGAAGCGTGACACGATTACCATAGCAACGAAACACGCATCGATAAAAGAAACCCAAACCTTCTAAACAGTAACGGCATATACAGAGTGGACCATTTAAGTTGATACTGTACAATATCTCAAAAACTAAGCGTTGTAGAAATTAATATCTTGAATAAAAGTTGCTTGATATTATGGGGAAAGTAAATGCCATTTGTCGTGTTTTATTTGGAGGACGTTGTGATGGTTCGATTTCATGGTTCTGTAACGCAGGTATTACAAAGTCTTGCAACATTTGAAAATATAGCTGCCCGGTTACAGTCACTATTTTTGTTTGTCCATTTTCAATTTCTTCATAGAAATACGATCCTATTATGAAATGTGACGTAAAGCCACACCAGGTAGTAACCTTGATATCATATAAAGGTAAAACAATTGTAAAAATAAATTAAAATTACTCTCCTATTGCCGTCTGTATTCTGAAGAAAAATTATTGTTTATAGAAGCGTGACACGATTACCATAGCAACGAAACACGCATCGATAAAAGAAACCCAAACCTTCTAAACAGTAACGGCATATACAGAGTGGACCATTTAAGTAGATACTGTACAATATCTCAAAAACTAAGCGTTGTAGAAATTAATATCTTGAATAAAAGTTGCTTGATATTATGGGGGAAAGTAAATGCCATTTGTCGTGTTTCATTTGGAGGACGTTGTGATGGTTATTTTAGGGTCAACCTACGTTTTTTATGTTGTTTTCTCATTCCTCATAAAAACTAAACAACTTTTGTCTGAAGCACTTTGCGATTGTTCTTACATCAACGTAAATAACAACAAAAATTATGAATGGCTGTGTACGAAGAGCGCAATGAATGATTGGACCCATTCGAAACAGTCCAGCATCACAGTAGGCGAGGAGGCAATGAGGTGTCCGTTATTTCGTTTACTTTCCACGGTAGGACGGTTTCCTTGTCTCTGTCGTTAGTGTACTTGCAGTCGCCTTCAAGTCCAGGTGGATCCACTGGTGGTATGTACTACAATTAGCGATTACCGAGTAACAACCATCAGTTCCATGCAAGTCGTTTAAAGGCCCATTCACAATGAAAATTAAACATAACCGTAACATAAACACAGACGTTTGCGCCCAGGCTACCAAATGGGATCATTCACAATGATTCACATAAGCATTACCGTAAGACGTTAACATGAAAGTTTGCATGCTTATGCTTACGTGATTTGCAAACAGAACACAATCGTGGAGCGCTGAAGTATACGAGAGAATATGAGGAAATGGCGTCGTTGTTATGTTTCCATGGTTACCAGGTATGTTTGCTGTTATGTTTATGTTCCCATCGTGAATGATGGTATGACTTCTTGATTTTACTTTAACGTTAAGTTAACGCTTACGTTATGTTTAATTTCACAGAGTTGGAAAATGCATTGCGGTAGAAGGGCATCATTTTGAACATTTATTACGCTAAGGTACGATGCTTATTAAATAATACTGTGCAATACCCGTACAGCGGTGATACTCTGTGCACGTACCTTTCATCAATGTTTAATTGTCTACACCAGTGAAAGTACCATGTACTACAAAATGGTTTTACAAAATCTGTTTATTTTGTGATGAGGAATAAGAAAACAAAATAAAAAATATTGGTTCCCATTTAAAAAACGTACCTTGACCCTCAAATGACCATCCAAACGTTCTCCAAATAAAACACGACAAATGATATTTACTTTCCTCCATAATATCAAGCAACTTTTATTCAAGACATTTCTTTCTACAATGCTTAGTTTTGGAGATATTGGACAGTATCAACTTAAATGGTCCACAAATGGTTAACAAACAACGGACACAATGTCTCATTGCCTCCTCGCCTACTGTGATGCTGGACTGTTTCGAATGGGTCCAACCATTCATTGCGCTCTTCGTACACAGCCATTCATAATTTTTGTTGTTATTTACGTTGGTGTAAGAACAATCGCAAAGTGCTTTATACAAAAGTTGTTTAGTTCTGTATGAGGAATGAGAAAAGAACATAAAAAATGTAGGTTCCTATTAAAAAAAATAAATTGACCCTAAAATAACCATCACAACGTCGTCCAAATAGAACACGACAAATGGCATTTACTTTCCCCCATAATATCAAGCAACTTTTATTCAAGACATTTATTTCTACAACGCTTTTTTTTATAGATATTGTACAGTATCAACTTAAATGGTCCATCCCGTATATCGTATATGAAACCAAACTGCTGATATGTACAGAAGATACAACTGTTTCAAAATGGGAAGTTACTTTTGAATAATCTTATACATCTGAAGTTTGGTTAGTGCAATGTGTAGGCCTAACTAGTCAGCGATGTGTGCAATAGTGGAGGAAAGGAGCTGGCCACCCTACCCATTATCTCCTGGCCTAGTTGCCTTATGTATGATGCCTTGTTGGTGTCACTTGTGGGATCTAGACCTATGCTCATATTTACCTCACTTTACAGGACATTTCCGGTTCCCACACATAAGTCTAGCTTTAATTTCTTATCCTATATACACTCTACATAATTTGTATGCCTTTGCCGTTAATATAACGTAGGTGCGAACAAATGCACATACAATATTCTATTCATAAAATATTTTAATTTGAATATAAAAAAATTGTACTCTTACTTACAACAGGTAACAACGACTAATGTATCAAAGGGTAATGTGTTTGTTTAAATTGAGTATAGTCATTAATACCTCGTCTTTTATTTCTTACGCGCTTATAAAAGTAGAGTAATATTTAAATATTAATAATTAGGGAGCGGATTTTTATGTGCTAAAAATTTAAATATATTTATTTTTGCGTGTTAAAAAGTATGAAAATAATTGCTAAAAATATATATTTTAAATATGACAAAAATACCTTACTTAGCTTAGAAAAAAAAAATGTTATTAGGTACTCACCAACCACACTTGAGTGCTAGTAGTTGGCTGAGAATTGTAGTGAACAACAAAGGTCATCTCCAAATTCTCCATCACAAATGCATGCCGATTATCTCTGAACGACTTATACTGTGAAAACGATCTTCCCACATCACAGGACGTCAGACGTGCATATTTTACACCGTCAATTTCACCTACAGGCACACCCTCCACATTTCTTTTATATCCACTGTTTTTCCCAAACACACTCTGGAATTTGTCCCTTAGAACTTTTACTTCTGAACCTGGTAACGAGTCTAGTTTAATTTTCACGGCACGCAGCTCCCTATTTCAGGCAATAGGTTTTTGGATGTTTCGAGTTTTTTATGGTGTCACACAAAAAGCTTAGATTTGCTAATAGGAAAGCCAAATCGTTTTTTAAACAACCATCTTTCAGTATATCTTGAAGGATATCGATTGACGAAGCCCGATAACAGGGAATCACAACAAAATATATTGCCTTACTTGACAGACATAAGCGAGAGGCGAGAGATTTGTTTAAATTAAATAATGTTCATACCCGAGCTCTTATCTGTTGTGTTTCACAACAAAGAGTGGAATGAAATCATCTTCAGTAACAACAAACATTCCTAATTATGTGTTGCAAGATCTCTCCTCCTTGTCCATGTTAATTTATTCTCTAATAATAACAACACTGATATGCTGCCTAGCAGTTCTCAGAACTTGAGGCGATACTATTACAAAAATGGATCACGGATACACCATAAAGCGCTTAGAAACACGAAGCAACCAAGAATTCTTAAAGATAATGCACTTCTGATTGACATAATTGATTTAGTTTTAAAATATTTAAAAGTTCTTGTAAAAAAATATTTAAGTAAAAAAACTCCAAGATTTATGTGTTTATAATAGATTTCCTGAAAATACGTATTTACATAATTTTTTTGTAAAAATATGTGTTTTTATGTGAAATAAAATTCGGGTTTTAAACTTGAAACTTCATGTTCGGAATGTTTAACTTTGTTAATTGTATTTTATCACACGCAAAAAGAATATTTAATTACATAGGAATCCGCTGCTTATTAATAACACAGTTCTCACATTTTTAGTAGTACTTCTCAGATATTCATTTCTTTATCTTAAATTAGAGGGAGAAATGGCCCTACCATGGCAACCCCTAAATGAAGCCTCTGCTTTTACAATTCGCAGTTATTCAGTATCGGAGCTGCAAGATCGGCCTGTTTTTCTGACACCAATATTCGTACATTCTACTTGGTCCTTGGCATTTCCCGTCAGCTGTGTACTGTAATGATGGATGGCTGTGCACTTGAGTTCCATCCGTGTGGAAGCCTCTCAAACATCCGAGCCACGCCTTCAGGTGGAGTCCTGCTCCTACTCTATAACTAAGGTTAGCGGGGTTTGGTTCCTTTCGGACTTTAATAACTTCGGGATATCAAGGCGAGCTACACTGCCGTCCCTTTCACAGCGAAGAAGTTCAGACTGTTTACAGTCTACAATAATTCGTATTATTGAATGTTCAGAGGATGTCTTCATTTCCATTTCCAATGCCACTTGTATCACCACCACCACATACAGCCAGAGTGCTGCATTGGAGTTAAATCGCTCGCTTGAACTCGGTCGAGTGTCGCACCTTCGAGTGAGATATGATCGGTCGTGATACGCTCGTAATAAATAGAAGCACAGTACAAGGTCATCTCACCGACATGTTTTATCTTGTATGGAAGGCGACAGATAAGATACACATATGTTTTGCTCACACGGTAAAAATAAGGCTTTATCATCTGCGTTTAGACAGATAGATAGATGGATTTATTGAGTAATATTATACATACAAATTTTATATTATAATTTTGTCTAAAATCCAATGCACGGGTCGTCTGACCGTACGTGCTTTGTATCCCAAACAAGTCCTCCTTTGTAGGTCCCCCCCCCCCACCTATGATTACATTCAACTACTCTCTAAAAGAACACACATATTAAAATGGAAATGACACAATAAAACACATTATATAATATATTCTAACCTAAAAGACATAAAAGTGTACACTTGGGTGGATACTATTACCCCTTCTTAAGTTCGCGTCGCAAACTTCGACAGCTGTAGCTCTAATCTTTCTCGCCTTCAATAGGAACAATCCAGTCTTTTGTTCCCATTCTTTATTCCCCATGAGGTCAAGACATGCAAGCGAACTCCTACTCTGATTTAGCATCGAGGGTGGTAAATATTTTCTCCGTACGTCTTCCAATTCGACACAGTAATAAAATATGCTTATAGGAATCCTTTTCTTTGCAAAGCGGACAAAGACGCTCCCCTTCTTCGTTGACAATTTTATTACCCTTCCACGCCCCCAATCTTAGCCACGCTAAACCTGCTCTGCTGTCTTTGTTACAAGAATTTATGTAGTCACACCTCCCCCAGTTAAGCATGAGATCTGATTGTAAATGTAGTGAGGACTTTTCCGAACATTGGAGCTCAATCTCTTGCCTCTCGATATCAATTAAACGCATCTTTACATTACGTCATACATTCCTCCTGTTATTCTCTTTCTCCCACACCCATCCCATTCCTATATGATGCAGCCCTCTCTGCAGTTTATAAACCCACCCCTTTTCCCAGCCCTCTCTTTGTTGAACTTTGTAGCAAATCGACCGTAGAAGCGACTGATCCCCAAATATAATTTTTAACCAGTATTTTATCACCCTAACTTTCATATGAATTACTTCGTTTTGAAGCCCAAACTCCCTTAGCACCCCGCAGTTAGCTGTGCCTCTGCCAATTCCAAATATTCGTTTCAGGAAGTCCGTTTGTACCTTATTTAGTTTTCCTGCATTTTCCCAATCCCAAATTTCCGCCCCATACAACATAGATGACCTAACCACAGATCCATATACTAGCTCCAATATTGCTGCAGGAATATCTAGCACTTTAGTGATCAATTTCAATACCTCCGCACTCTTTACCCCGCACTTGCGTTTCGTTATGTCAACATGCTTAGTCCATCTCCCGTTCATTGATAAAGTAACCCCTAAATATATGAAATGTTTCACATTTTCCAATATGTGCCCGTCGTATGTCCATGTCTCATCCCTACTATATACAGATCCATTTTTAAAAGTAATTGTCTTGGTCTTGTCTGTGTTAACAGTCATGCCCCACTGGCTACAATAATTCTCCAAGCAGTGAAGTTCCTTTTGCAGTCCATTTATTGATCGAGATATCAAAATCAGATTATCTGCATATAAGAGTGCAGGTATGGAGATCCCGTCTAAATTTGGAGCTTCAGATTCTATTTTATCGACCATCTCTGGTATGTCATCTACGAATATATTAAAAAGAAGGGGTGAGAGTATGCACCCTTGTCTAACCCCTCTACGGGTAGCCACATTTTTCGAAACTTTGTCACATTCATACTTTACACAGAACTCCACCTTCTCATATATTGCTGAAATAGCTTTAATCATTCTCGACGACATTCCTTTTTTTCACAGCTTGTACAACAATGCTTCACGTTCTACCGAATCAAATGCTTTTTTAAAATCTACAAATGCGCAATGCAGTTTTCCCCTCTTCTGTATTTCTTTTAGCCTTAATGTCCAAAACAAATATATTATCTATTGTACTGTAACCCTCTCTGAAACAAGCCTGAAACTTAGAGAGCCTTAACCCTCTCTGAAACAAGCCTGAAACTTAGAGAGCCTATCATATTGAAGTATCCACTTCTTCAGTCTCTCATATATAATTCTGCAATAAATCTTTCCCATTGTTGGTAAAAGCGCCACCCCCTATAATTATCAGGTACCGACATGTTTCCCTTTTTGTAGATTGGACATACAATTGCCGATGTCTATTCACTAGGATAACTTTCTCCCATAAAGATTTTGTTAAACATGTCCGTGATTTTACTTGTCGTTGCCTGTATATTAATACACTATTTGAGAAATTCAGAAGGTATCCCGTCTATACCCGGTGCTTTGTTACTTTTTAAACTACTTATAGCTTTCGTCACCTCGTCAGTTGTAAATTCGCCATCTAACATATCAATTTCTGGTACTTGCAGCACTGAATGCAAATTTAAGTCTAGACCACGTAATTCCCCCCCCCCTCCCTCGTATACCCCCTGGAAGTGGCTCTTCCATGCCTCTGGCGAAATGTTACTTCCCACATATGGGCCCTTGCGCAATTTCTTCAGTGATCTCCATACCTCCGTCTCATTCCCTCGTCCTGCGACTTGTCTGATTTCTTCCGCTATGTTACATTGCCATTGTGTCTTTTTTTTTTTTTTCGAATACAATGTCCTTATACAGCTTCCTACGTGCTACATATATTTCTCGCTCCTCATCGCCCCCTAACCGCCTAAAAGCCCGCAATGCTTGATCCATTTCCCTTTTAGCTTTCCTACAATCATTGTCATGACTTCATGACAAACGTTTAATGGAACAGTCAATGGAACGTACCAAAACAGGAACATGAAGTTATAAATAAAATAGTATGAAAAACTTCGATATACAGTTATTATTGCTAATTAATAATTATTCAATATTTGATTTACCACATATATAATATGATAGGTCCATACATAGTGTTCCGCCTATATACTGCAACAATGTAGAAACGTTTTACAAAATATTATTGATATAGCAGTAGATTAATAACAATATTAGTACAGAGATAACGTCACAGAAAATATAATAAAACAAATAATCATGCTTACAACTGTTACAGACGCAAATTATTATTATTATTATTATTACTATTATTATTATTATTACTACTAGAAAACTTTATATAGTTCTTGCATTATCGTAATTGTGTTCTCCGTTTATAATAATTACATTTACATCCAATAACATCTATAAGATGTGGCAAAAACAAAATCACTCCTGTGTGGGGGGGGGGGGGGGGAACATTTACCTGCAACATTTATATTACATTTTAAAGCAAGTTTTGTAGTTGTACTATGGAGAGGTCAGTTAAACACTGCAAAGTTTTGAAATGATAAACATCTATGATGTTACTACACAGTTAATCACTGTAACAAGAACGAATGTCTAACGCTCGAGTTATACCGTTCGAGGATTTATTGTTCATGACAATTTTACCCATCATGCATGTGCGCTATGCTATGAACTACTTGGCGCTCGAGCGAAAACATCCGATGCAGACCTCTGATCCATACACATTACTTGAGACAAGAAAAAATTAAGACATTTCATAATATTCTAAAGCATTTCTGCTAGGGGTATGCGGACAAGAATTTTCAGGATTCACAATGTAATTAATACCAAAATAGTACGTATTTCATGTTTTCTTAAAATTTACATTTTATATTGCAAGATTTTTCCCCTTCGTTAACCAATGAGCCGGGCTTTCCAGACATTGCAAGGAGACAATAGAGATGTTTCCTAGGAAACACTTTAATAACCCGAGCCACCCAACATTCCGGGATTCCCGAGGGCGAGTGAAATCTTCAAATTCTCCTTTAAGGTTACTGAATTCAGAGCGTCAATAAATTTTAAAATCCAAAACAAAATAAATTGTCCCCATTTCACCTTTGCTCATTCTTTTGAATACAATGAAAATCTTTCCAGTGTTGCCATGTATATTTTTATAACCGACTCAGTCGGAGCTAAAAGAAACTAAGTCACTTTTCACAAATTTTCAGGAGAAGCAAAACAAATTCCACCAAATTAATATTTGTATGTTATAGAAAACCAAAGAACATTTAAAAGTCTGACTTAGTTCCTTCTTCCACCGTTCGATGCGCATGACATCCGTTGTTCAAATGGTTGCATAACCAAAAAAAAAAACTACATATTTTGACTTAGTTCGTTTTAGTTCCGAACGATTCAATTGTAAATTGATTTTCATACGGTTTCAAGCAGGGTTTAAGCCGCAGTCGCATTTTGCTACTCGACTTCTGAAAATGCAACTTTCAATGTAAATGTGCAAAAATGCGACAACCACATTGGACTTCAGAAACGAAGACGGTAATAGAGAATATTAAATCAGAGATCTGTATGAACTAATCAGTTCTGGAGAATCTGAATTAAATTAAATGCTAATGGCATGGGCAGTGTTCAAAAAGGTAATGAGCAATAGTTTTCAGGAATGGATTTCAAAGAGTTGGTGCAATTCATGTAAGTTAACAAGTTAAGTAAACAATTTCTTGTCATCGATTTATACAATTCCATCGCATACTGTAAATTGTGAGCTAGGATTTAGTTGCATGAATCTTGTAAAAACTGTAATTAGAAACTGCCTTTCAGTAAAAAGACTTAGCACTCTGCTAACAATAAATCTTTAAGGGCATACTCGTAAAGAATTTCAATGTTTAGAGTGTCCATAAAATAACGTATTTTAATATGACGTAAATTCAGCAATGATTGATTCTAAACATACCTACTTACATAAGTATATCTATTTTTTATTTTATTGGGTTATTTTACGACGCTGTATCAACATCCAAGTTGTTTAGCGTCTGAATGAAATGAAGGTGATAATGCCGGTGAAATGAGTCCGGAGTCCAGCACCGAAAGTTACCCAGCATTTGTTCGTGTTGGGGTGAGGGAAAACCCCGAAAAAACCTCAACAAGGTAACTTGACCCGACCGGGATTCGAACCCGGGCCACCTGGTTTCGCAGCCAGACGCGATGACCGTTACTCCACAGGTGTGGACAAGTATATCTAGAGTGTGATAAGATGGATTGAAAGTAATAAAACTCCAAGAAACAAATTATGTAACTTTTTCTTTCTACAATTAGGCCTATTTAGAATATTGCACAAGCTTTTCGCAATTCGCACAAATCTAATTTTTCATTTGTGCATTTTTGCGACAATTATTTATTTTCTAGCTTAAACCCTGGTTTCAAGTATCAATTTTCATACTTAATTTCTTCTCTTTTTCCAATATCATGGAATTCTTTTCGTACAAAAAAAATTAACTGACAGAGAGTGTAATATTTTGCCATAAAATATAAAAAAGTTACTTGTGTTGTATTGTAGCCAATGTTGAGTCTAGCCCAGAGATGCAGAACTGCAGAAGAGAGGGTGGAAGCATGGGGAAGGAGTTTGTTCTCCCGTCCATAAGGCCGGAGCCTTCAATGACGTATATGTGACGTATGGCAAGCGCACTTCTCCTCCTACCCTACAATGACGCGAGGGTTGAAGGGAAGGGATTAGTTACGTGTTTTGGCTTGTGACGTCTGTCGCAATTGTAGCACAGTTTTGCATCCCTGGTCTAGCCAATGTAAGAACTTGTTTTTGTCTTCTCTTCTGTAAAAAAATTGAGTTAGGGCGTACCTAGTTCTTGCATTCAGATAAGGATTTGATGATGCTGACAAATGTTTTAATTATGCAGATTTAATGTATTTTATTTTGTAGCATAATATGTATAGACAAAACTATGAATTTATAAAGGCTTATTTTGTGAATAACGATATACACCTGCTACAAATGGTTTAGGAATGAAGATAACTTGGTACTGAAATATGTATTTATTTTAGTATTTTGGCAAAATGTTCTTGTATTATGCCGGTCTCTACACATCACATGCACAATTCTCTTGTCACTGTTATAGTCATATACACTACTCCGTCGATATAGGAGAAAGCCAATGTTTACCTACTTAGGTATAACACGCGGAGGAAGTCCCCTGCAATCGGCAAGAATAAATGTTTAAGAAGAGCATGAAAATCAAATATGAACAATAGAAAAATCGATCATATGGGAATGGGTATTTAAGAGTTGTTAATTCATTATGAATAGGTTGAAGATAGGTTGGAAAAGAAAGTTGAAGATAGGTTTAAGATTGAAAAAGATAGGTTTGGAAGTAAATCCCGAAAAGACAAAGTATATGATTATGTCGCGTGACGAGAATATTGTACGAAATGGAAATATAAAAATTGGAAATTTATCCTTTGAAGAGGAGGAAAATTCAAATACCTTGGAGCAACAGTAACAAATATAAATGATACTCGGGTGGAAATTAAACACAGAATAAATATGGGAAATGCCTGTTATTATTCGGTTTAGAAGCTTTTATCATCCAATCTGCTGTCAAAAAATCTGAAAGTTAGAATTTATAAAACAGTTATATTACCGGTTGTTCTTTATGGTTGTGAAACTTGGACTCTCACTTTGAGAGAGGAACATAGGTTAAGGGTGTTTGAGAATAAGTTGCTTCGGAAAATATTTGGGGCTAAGAGGGATGAAGTTACAGGAGAATGGAGGAAGTTACACAACACAGAATGCACGCATTGTATTCTTCACCTGACATAATTAGGAACATGAAATCCAGACGTTTGAGATGGGCAGGGCATGTAGCACGTATGGGGGAATCCAGAAATGGATATAGAGTTTTAGTTGGGAGGTCGGAGGGAAAAAGGCCTTTGGGGAGGCCGAGACGTAGATGGGAAGATAATATTAAATGGATCTGAGGGAGGTGGAATACGATGATAGAGACTGGATTGATCTTGCTCAGGATAGGGACCTATGGCGGGCTTATGTGAGGACCGCAATGAACCTCCGGGTTCCTTAAAAGTCAGTAAGTAAGCATATTATGTATATACAAAACTATGAATTTATAAAGGCTTATTTTGTGAATAACGATGTAAACCTGCTACAAATGGTTTAGGAATGAAGATAATTTGGTACTGAAATATGTTATTTATTTTAGTATTTTGGCAAAATTTTCTTGTATTATGCCGGTCTCTACACATCACATGCACAATTCTCCTGTCACTGTTATAGTCATATACACTGCTCCGTCGAAATAGGAGAAAGCCGTTTACCTATTTAGATATAACAAGTCCCCTGCAATCGGCAAGCATAAATGTTTAAGAAGAGCATACAAATCAAGGAATATTATGAACAGTAGAAAAATCGATCATATGGGATTGGGTAGTTAAGAGCTGTTAATTCGGCTCAACTGCAGTATTTGTCCCGCTCTATAAAACGTCTTTGGTGCCGCTATGCTTCTAACATCTAAAGGAGTGCCAACATAATTCTTGCGCTTTTTGCGCTACCAACCTTAACTCATTTGCCTCCACTGTGACGAAAGCTGTTACTTATGCCAATCTTCCTCCCGATAAAACCCCAGTTCAGCTCGAGCAGAGAGTACAAGACGCGCGAAGAGTATAAAAGGCTGCTGTCTTATTATAAAGATTATGTTTGTATAGTCACGACGCTGTTATTCCCGGCGTGACTCCTCCTCTTTGCTTACGTTTTAGGAAGTCAAGGCTCTAAAAAGTCTAGGTAGGTAGTATCGTTCGCCATTTTTGTTCTTTCATTGCCGAGCTACCAGAAGAGAGATCTATTTGCCACATCGTTAAACACTATTATGTCGTAGCTCCTATGATAATAAATCAAACGCACTGTAATTGAGCAAATAATTGAGCGGCAATTAACGTCCTCGTGTGCTTTCTGCGAACGCCAACGAAAGAGCCAAAACGGCGGGCGATTATATTAAGTATTTATCCAGCCTTAGGAAATGCATGACGCCTTCATCAGCGAATCACAAGACGCACACGTTTAAATGTAGCCGACCTCCAACGTAATTGGCTGCCGGAAATTAGAGCGACGGGACTATAGTAGAGACGGTTCATCTACGGAATCGCCAACATAGGAACCAATTAACGCTGAGTTCGAGCCCCAAAAATATATAATCCATCATTATAGGTATAAAAAATTGCAGAAAACTCATCGTTATTGAGAAGAGTAATACTCGGGTCGAACTCAGGAAATACTGTCCTTACTGACTTCGAACTACCATTCATTAATTATAATTCTTCCACTCTCGAACTCGGGAAGCTGTGTCGTGAACGATTCCACAGATAAAACTCTAAACGATGCAATATAACTGCCGCCATTTGTTATGATGAGCTATTGTGAAATATATCTGCTAAAACGGTTTAAGTATATGTTACTGTTAGTGCACTAGCTTTATCTATGGTATGGTAGCTCCTTTACTTATCTGTGTCTTGCACATGTGCAGTGTCACATCATTGGACTTTAAAAAATCTCTTGCGGGACAGTAGGTACAGTTTCTCCGTTCATTAATTATGAAACGTGAATCTAAATGAACGTTAATATAAATAAATAAATCAATAAACAAACAAATCAACAAACAAACAAATAAAACAATAAACAAACAAATAAATAAACAAACAAATCAATAAACAAACAAACAAATAAATACAACCCGTTTCAGCTCACGTTACCCGCGGCGTCTTCGTGAACCATCCGTTACGTCATAAACTGTACAGTCGCGAGAGAATATTAGTCTATCAGTCTAGACTAGAGCAGCGTGAGGGACGTGTCTACAATCCGTTGGAGCATTTTAATACTGCATTAGTGAATTATTTAGTTGTATTATCATTGAATATACTGTGCATTGAATCGAACGGTACGTATTTATACTCTACTGAAGCATTTTAATACTGCAGATATCACTCCACTGAAGATGTCTGCCGCAGTTGCAGACGAAACGTCTGGTATAAAACCAACTAATAGACCACGGCCTCTCAGCCCGGAAAATGAATCTACATCTATAGACTCCGGCCGTGAAAGCCTACACTGCAAGATTTTAATACTGCATTAGTAATTCATTTAGTTGTAATATCTTTTAATATGCTGTGTATTGAATGAAACGTTTCGTGTTTACATGCCGTTGACCCATTCTAATACTGCATTAGTGATTTATTTAGTTGTAGTATCATTGAATACACTGTGCATTCAATCAAGTTCAGTTTAGATTTTATATAACCGAATCCATAAGATAGCCTAATGTACTGTGTGGAATTTTCAGGGAAGGATTGCAATTGTGACAAAATATAGAAACTCCTCCAAAGAAGAAACCATCCCCGAAAGTGTACAATTCTCAAAGCAGGAAGATAATTTATAACGTATTGAAATTTTGTAGAGAGGAAAAAAGGGCTGGTCTCATTCTACCTTTAGCAAAAGCAGTAGAAAGAGCAGCAAAAGCCGTTGGGTAAGCGAAAAAACAATAAAAACAATTGGGAAAGAATGTGAAAGAGCAGAAAAACTAGGAATTCAAATATCAACTCCCGGTAAAAACCCAAGACGCACAAAAGTAGTAGAGCTAGATGACTTTGACAGGTACTACAGACGTCAAGGAATCCTGTTATACTATGATCGCTTCCATTCTACTGTTGCATGGTATGCGAGAACCTACATACTCTTGGTTTCACAAGTAAAGAACCTTCGTTGCAGGGCTGGGTTCAGGAAGCCATAAATCTGACTGACACGCTCCCCCAATTAGTGAAACTGCGGACAAAGATACCGCCAGGAGACCGTCGCGAATGCTGTGTTGTGAATTTTCCATTTCTGAAGGAATCCAACCAGTTGCAAAAGAAAATACATTTAAAGAGTCCAGCCAAGAGCAAACGTGGCAACAGCTTCCCCTAACTGGCCTGTCAATCACTGTCATCTGTGCAGAAGTGGTGTGAGGCCAGGGTTCTTTACTTGTGGAGCCGAGAGTACTGTCTATAACATTGCAGCACGTACTGTACCATGTTTCCTACCCCCGCAACTCCGCTTGCTGCCCACAGTTACCGTAGTTCTGATGTAAACAGAGACGGTAGCGACATCACTCCGAGAGGTAACGTGAAGTAGAACAGGTAGTAAATAAATATCAAGACGTTGAATAATATTTACTTTGTCAAAAATATTCAGACGTGAACGTGTTTGTGACATGATGCATTACCGGTATGCGGGGGCTTGGATTCTCGTCACAACAGACCACGTTATACCGGTTTGCTACTTTCCTTAGACTCAAACGTACTTACTAAATAGGTAGAGTAGTGTATACAGAGTGTTTAAAAAATACGGGGCATAATTTCAGGTATGTATTTCCCACATGTAGACAATCAGAATAGTTCATTACAACATGTGTCCGGAAATGCTTCATTTCCGAGTTATAGCCTTCACAACATTGAAATTCACCGGAACATTTTTCTTTCCGCAGGTCGTTGTCATTACAGAAGATGTTCAAAATGTCCACCTCCTGCTTGAATACAGATCTCACATCGATGTCTCATTAACCTGCGAACACGATCCCAAACTCCAGGAGTATTGCGTATGTCCTCAGAACATGCCACAATTCGATTCCGAAGGAATACAGTTGATACTCTTTCAACAGTCTTCAGGCAGTCGTATGAGGGACATTGACTTGCAACGCTACCCTTCGTGTGCTGATAGAAGGAGTCATGTTCACAGCCTCCAGAATCTCCTCCTGTACTTCTGGAGTTGTAGATCTTGGTCGTCCCCTTCCCAAACCAGGAGAGTTACATTTTCCATACTCGCACAGACGGTAATGGAGACGTACAAATGTCTTCCGATCTGGACATTGTCACTGTGGGTACCTCTCCTGGTACAAACGACGAGCCAGCTCAGCATTGCCGTCCGCCTTACAGTACATGAAGTGTATCTCTGCCAGCTCTTGATTTGAATACATGTCGCACAGTCTAACGCCTACACAACACTGAATGTAACCTTCGTCTCGGAATGAACTGTCAGAGTGCCCTCTTAACGTCTTCTTTGACGACAAAGACCTACGGAAAGAAAAACGTTCCGGTGAATTTCAATGTTGTGAAGGCCATAACTCGGAAATAAAGCATTTCCGGACACATGTTGTAATGAACTAGTTTGATTGTCTACATGTGGGAAATACATACCTGAAATTATGCCCCGTATTTTAAACACTCTGTATAATATATTAATCATTATTGTAAAGTGAATATTACTCTGAAGTAACGAACGTGCAGCCAATATATTGCTACAGCAACAAAGCGTTAAATTTCTGAAATGTACCTCCGAAAGCGATTATGTAATTGTGTTGTCATCCACTTAACTCGAGAAAGTGTGAGTTGATATTAAAAAGAAAGTAATAGTCATTTATCTAAATTCATTATATGTACCTACATCAGCGTATTTATGTACATCATGGACATACACGAACACAATAGCTAAACAATTTTCGCCGCGTGTGTAATGAAAGCATAATTTGTGTTGTCTCTTTCCAAATGTCCACACGTCATCATTTATCTTCAGGTTGTCATGGGTACGCGTTGAAAATCCTTCCTCACTTGAAACTAAAGCATGCGTACGTTGGTGTCGACGTTATCACATAATGAGATTCATATTTCTGCAAGTGAGTAATTATCTGTAGTAGGCCTATTTGCACGTTCGAACGAGTGAAATTATGCTAATAAGATGAAACCAAGAGTCAAATTTAATAAGATTATTCAACGAATAAAATTCAATAACTTGCAAAACCGAATTACTTACGTAAATCATAATAACACTGCTGAACGAAATTAATAGTAATATGCGTTACAAGAGCGGTATGTTGAAGTTTTCATGTTCGAGGAAAAGTTTGAAAAAGCGAAACGTATTTGAACTTTTTTAATTTCCGAGAATTGAAAGAAAACATACCGCTCGTGTATCGTACATTATTTTGTGAGAAGATCGTTTATTACATACCTGAAAGAGGAATTTCTAATTAGTTGCAATGAAATCTCCATCTTGGTTTCTGTTCAATGACGGCAAATTTTCAAAACAAAAATATCTATCTCCAACATTGTTGCTTTAAAATGTTTTCTGTGTTTACTATACTCCAGCAGGCAATGATATACGTTTGTCTCCCCCCCCCCCCAGTCTATAAATGCGAACTTAAAACAAACGGCTTCCTTAATGTTACATGCATCACGAATGCAATAACTTTAGTGGAGTTGTAGAGTTTACTTAATTTTTGCAAATATTTAAAAACAATAATTAACAGTGCAATTTAGGTGAAATTGCAGTGGTAAGTTTCCAATTTATAATTATTACTATACTGAACGTCTCTAAAAATAATATGTTAAAAGCCTAAAGCAGTAAAATCAATATGTGACTTAAGCGGTAAGAAGAGGGAAATTGTTATGTGTGTTAGGTTGGGAATACTGAATGTGGAATTTTACACTTACCGCGGATTGGTTTTGTGCGGAAACCAAGCAAATACGCACGATCTCGCACAAACATATGTTTTGTTAAAAGATAAATGCTGGGTTGCAAGAAAGCATTTATAGATTCGTTCAACACTATTGGTCCTATAATATTGTTCATTTAGCGTCAGTAAGCGTTGCAAGAACGACCTTTAAATCTATTGGTTCGTTAAAGCACTCTGTAAACTATAGGTCGAAAATCGGAGCTATGAACAGTTAGCCTCCATATTGTACATATATTTCTTGTTTTTGTATCTGACAGTATTAAGTAATTTCGTGGATATGTTATCATCAGAAGTAAATAAGTGAAATGTAATATACATATCACAGTGAACTCGAGATTCATGTGTGTATAGGAAAAGTTTTGTGAATAAAACAATTTTATTACTATTATAGAATCGTTTGACGTTGAGGTTATGTTTGATATCATACAACATCTACCAAGACCAAGAATACTGAGAGACAGATCGAATCCTCTAGAAGAATACGATAATATTGATTTTAAGGTTAGATTTAGATTATCGAAAGACACATTCATGGCTCTCTTGCATGAAATAGGGCATTACCTATATTGGAAAACAAAAAGCACGCAGTAAATTGCCTTGCGCTATTACGCAATAGGAGCGTTTCAGAATGTGATAGTGGATCATGTTCATGTTTATAAATCTACAGTTTGTAGAAGAATAAGATGTGTGACTGCATTGCAAGAATGAGAGAACAATACGTTACTATGCCTCAAGGAAATTCTGTACAAACAGTAAAACAGGATTTCTTCTCAATTTGCAATTTTCCCAACGTTATTGATGTATAGATTGTAGCCATATGAAAATTCAAAGCCCCAGTGGACACTTGAATGAGATGTACCGAAACAGGAAGGGTTTTACTTCTCTATCAGTCTGTACCAAGAATCGTTGCATGTTGACCTGGGTTAGTATTTGATGCCTGTCTTGTGCAAAGTTTGAAAACAATGACTATCCAAAAACACAATATTACCATAGCGACATGCACGTATAATAAGCGAATTATTTGCGCCGGCTACGATGGCTCTGCCGTTGTGAATCTTTTCCGTTTAAAGATGGAATAGCTAACAGATCGTTAAATATCACATTTGCAACGACCTATACTTTAAAGACTGGAATAGTTTAAAGGTCCGTTACTTAACGAGAGAATATCAATTTATGGAACAGGTTTCTTGCAACCCAGCGAAAGAATGGATGATTCGTATAGCATTTTTCGTCCTGATTTCAGATCTGTTTTAAAAATTTTTCTATCACTCTGGGTTTTTGAGTAATTATATGAAATATACTTCAGACTTTTCTAGTATTGATACCTTGTAACATTTTACCTAAAACCATATTTATTTTCTTAAAATGTGAAATAGATTTTAGATTATATTTAGCTTCAGGAACATTTCTTTGAGTGTCCAGTATTAGTGTGACAGAATATTTGGGCTTCATTTTTCCTGGTAGCACTTTCCATTTTAAAAAAATCCTGATGAAAACGCTCCCCATGTTCGTCGCTCACTATTCGAAGGTTTTGAGGGGAAAAAAAAAAAAAAAAAAGAGATGAGAATCCAAGAAGTTATTTTGAGAGATATGACGCCCCATCACGTTATAGTTCTGAATCAGCTCGCTGACAAGTTCTCTGTAATATTCTGATCTGTAGTTCCTAAAAAGTAACAGTCTGTTGAATGATTCTTAGATTCCCGGCATATCACTAGAACTGGAAAAGGCATATGACGGGATCCTTTGAGTCAACCAGTTGGGCTAATAGAATTACATGGGGCTAATAGAATTACATGGAACACAACTGATTTCATCTATTTTGTAATCAAAAGAACTCGTAAGCTCTTTTAACTAGAGCAGTAAAATTCACTGTGTACTTTCAAAGTTAATTAACCACAAACGTAATAAAAATTGTTTATGATTTATACAATATTTCGAGGTATGCTTCACTTTATAAGATATTTTTACCACACTTAAAATTAGAACAAAGAAAACACGGGTTATGAAACTTGTTTCATGAATGTTAGTTCCAATTCAGCTGAGAATTAATACTAACTCTCGCAGTCGTACGAGGAATAAAATTCATTTTTATGAATTCTGACTTCATAGGCAACAGAGATCTAAAGTTATAGTAGAGATGGAGGAAATAATTTAAATACCGATATATTGATATTGCAATATATTGCAAACCTAATTTCGATAAACGATATACATTGCAAAAAAATATATCGGTATATCGAAACGATTAACGATATATCGCTATTCTGTTAGCAAATTAATAGATTCTAATGCAATTACATTTCCAGGTGTACATTTATTACAATAAACTTACTTAAATTTTAATAGCCTATTCCTTATTAATTAGCACTGACATTAACATAACAGTCAAAAGATTAAATGTAAAATTGAAACGATAAACAATACATATTATTATTATTATTATTATTATTATTATTATTATTATTATTATTATTATGTAGTTCCTAACCTAAGTCAAAATTATGGTGGAGGTGAGCTTAAATGATACAATGGGAAAGTGTTAAGTGAACTCTATATGAATCAGTATTTGATACTGAAACATTCATTCACTCATAGTGTTCTGACCAAGGGCAGATATTTCACTGCAAACTCAGCATTCCCCAGTCTTTCCTACTTTCTGCCTTCCTCTTTGTCTCCGCATACGATCCATATATCTTAATTTCGTCTATCATCTGATATCTTCTTCTGCCCCAAACTCTTCTCCCGTTCACCATTGCTTCTAGTGCATCCTTCTACTATCACTCTTAGCATGTTTTGTTAACAGTTCTTCACTAAATACTCCAAGTAGATGTTGAACAGGGTAGGTGATAAAGGGCATTCTTGTCTTACTTTTCTCCCTATTTTACTTGCTTCTAACATTAAATTTCTTCTCCTTTCACCGTTGTTTCATTTATAGGTTACTGAAAAGCCTTCTCTCTTTCCAATCCACGGCAATTTTCTTTAGGATCCCCATCAGTTTATTCCAATCCACGGTTCAATTATTCTAATTTTATATAGGATTCAGTCCAGGACACAAATATAATGCTGTTTTCTAGATAACAACGTAATCATTTTTAAATGTAAGTAAACAGTTCTTGTATTCATCTTTAAATGTTTGCATCCATTTTTAAATGTAAGTAAACAGTACTTAGAATATTACAAGTTTTAACAAACTTCACAGTTGATGTAATACAATCCTTCTATAGTAAGTTCCCATTGCAAATTATTGTTACACTCCAACATTTCAAACATCGATGATGATGATGATGATGATGATAATGATGATGATAGGGTAGGGTTGCCAGGTTGAACTATCGCAAAACCCGGAGATTTACTAAGTCTATAAAATTAATTGTTAGGCCTATTATTACTATTATTGGGCGTATTATTATTATTATTCCTATTATAATTAATTTATTAGACCTATATTTTATTTTGTATTGCAAGTTAAAGGATCGGTTAAAAATTCAATAATGTAGGATTTGATTTGACGGATAAATTCATATTCGAAATCCTGAAAAAAAAAATTACGTTTTCAACAGTTCCTTAATTTTAATGCCAGTTTTGCAGACTTTAGGAATTTATTTCTCCGTCAAATAAAATTCAATCATGATGAAATTTTTAGGCATGGCACAAAAAAATATCTCTCTTAAATGCGTGTTAGTTAATTTTTTCACAGCCTCATATAAAAAAGTTATAAAATTGGGTTAAACGAGCGTTGAGCGGATTCCGCCCATTTTGGAATGGACACCGACGAACTTAGGTTAGATTAGGTTAGTTTAGGCTTTTATTATCCCGTCAAGATGAAAGTGAAAGCGATCGAGTGTGATTTTTTTGTTTTCTATGTCGGCAGTTCAAGTTCGTCGGTGTCTTCCAAAATCGGCGGAATCCGCTCAACGCTTGTTTCACCTAAAATTGTTAAAAATTCAGCAATAATCAAATCTTTTTACTGTATTGAGATAGACGTAGGCCTACCTTAAAATTTGCATTTCTTGGAGCTCCTTATAGATTCCAGACGTCTCTTGTTTTCCAAGGCTATTTTGTAGAATTCCTGACAGCTTACACTCAAGTTCATTTTAATACAAATTTCCGCTCTCACTAGTTCTGTTGACATCCTGTTCACAAACCATTCGTAACATATGCGCGTTACTTAATGGAATTTCTAGAACATGTCGCATTATTAATAACATATTAGGGCCGTAACTTTTTCGAACAGAAAATTGGAAGTGTAGAATAACAAAATACAGAAAACGTTCTGTCACTAACAATGAATGTTCATTTACTTCAAATTCTTGGGAACATACAAATATCCAATCACTTTTTGCCTAATAAAGGCCTACATTTTCAAAGCGCGCCACATTTTAACAAGGCGTTCAACAGCTAATTGAAGGGACAATCATCGAACTGGAATATGACGCAAAATCTGAAAATAGTCCTGTTGAGCAAATTCACTCTCACAAAATCTAGCACTTCGCATAACAGACTGCACTGCACTAAACTGTAAGAACTGACTTGTGAAGAACAAGAAAATGAATATTGAGCTTTAAATTTGAAATTGTTCCATTGTCACGCATTCAGATTTCGTTAAAATACTGCTACAAAACTTTATTAACAACAAAAGTTAATTTAAAATTATCTTAATTCTGAAATATATTATCACCATATCAAAATTATCTGTTTTAATTTTATATTTACGTCATCTTTCATTGTTGGTGATTGTTGGCATGGTGTGAGAGACTAGTGTCTGATTGGCGAAGCGCGCTAAAACTTCAACACTACCACAGACGCTCACTTTTAAAGTTACAGCTTGCGTCATTATAAGCCTGACTCTTTAATAATGGCAAAATTTCACTTTAAAGTTATTATAGACAGTGAATTTTTACTACAACATTGCTAATTATTAACATTTCAAACGCAATTTCCCAGGGCAAAGGTTTCTTGTCGGCCAGAGATGGATTCATACAACCGGGCATTCCGGGCGGCGTCCGGAGAGATCTGGCAACCCTATGATAGGGATAGAATTTTTATGTTACTAAAATATATAAGTCAACAATGTCAGTACTAGGTTGTGCATAGAAATCCTAGCCATAAACAAATCTCAAACCAGTATTGTATCCTTGTTTCTCTTTCCATTAAAAAAAAAAGTTTTGAAGTCAGACGGTTCCATTCCAAAGTGGCAGTTGCTCCTGCCTTGAAGAACATAAAATACTAAGACAGTAGTAGATAAACCTCCCGTCCGTCTCATGTTCGCATACGTTGCACTTTGAGTTTGGTACTGCATATTAGAGATGGGTAAAAAATAACACAACAGTTATTTTGGAACTGTTCCGGTCTC
Organism: Periplaneta americana; assembly: GCF_040183065.1. Lineage (NCBI taxonomy): Eukaryota > Metazoa > Arthropoda > Insecta > Blattodea > Blattidae > Periplaneta > Periplaneta americana. The sequence goes on along the minus strand of NC_091118.1, from coordinate 177,451,676 downwards.
GGAACTGTTGCAAAAATGAACAGTAGGTCGGGACCTCCTGTTCCGAAATAACAGTGTTCCGACTCCGAGCTGCTCACTTGCCCAGCTGTTGCGGGCTCGCAGTACCGCGTTGCACAAGGTATGTTCCGACTCCGAGATAACAGTCGGAACGTCGGAGCTTGTTCCGATGAACCGACAGCTGCAGTTACACTGTTCTCGTTGTTCTTTATGTTATACTTGGAACTTCGTTGGATGAAGTTGGTACTTGAAACTCTCACGTGGTTGGAGGGGGGCGCATGGAAATTGAAATCCTTGCGGTGGCGCGAACTTTAATATCAACATTTGTAAGACTGGCCAATCATCTGTAATGTTATAGTAAGTATTTAATAATCTGTAATATTCATTCCCGCTTTATGGTTTATTTCACCATTAGTTGACTAATTCTGTTTTATAAACATTCTACAAAGTCATAAAGTACGCATACTATTATTAATTCATTGATCAGCTGATTCTATACAAAGGTTAAAGTCGTAAATGGTAATGAGTGGTTTAGTTACAATGTCTGTATGTCGTTTGTTGAGGTTAAGTCTGACAAGCACAAGTTTTTGTGCTATCTTCTCTGTTATCAAAGAACGACAAAAATGTTGTAGCATTATTTGTTGGAAACTACCCATATAAGTACTGATTTGGAGAGCGAGGTTTAATGCGAAGTTTAAATTACACTTTGGTAAAGATGCGATTCCAACATTTTACTAACCCACTGCGGGGTTTCCAGGTTTCAGTACTGCCAATATATATCTTTTTTATTTATGAAATTGTAATATTTATTATTATTATTATTATTATTATTATTATTATTATTATTATAACTGCATTAAGAAAAGTAAAAATAAAAATTAATGATTTGTTTTTTTTTATTATGTAATAGAGAGAAGAGAAAATACATACCATATGTTTTAAATGTTATGTTATTTTTTTTAGTTGGCTACCATGTCTTTATAACTTTATGTACGAAAACAAAGTATTGTATTCTGTCCTTGTAGTCAACAGCTGTTTAATTACTAACATTAAGCTTTTGAGTTCTGTCCGCATGCACAGCAATTTTCCAAAATCGATTCGAATGTGCATTGCAGTGCCATCTATAGATAAGAATGTGTACTATGTCATGCCTATGAGTGCTCCAGTGTGCACAGCATGGTGAAGAGGGAGGGTACTGTACCGTTCGTTTGAACGACTCAACGACTCCGACTCATCACCACTGGTGACTGTTATTTCGGAACTGTTATTTGGAACATAGTATTTTTTCGGAACCGGAACAGTCGGAACTGTTCCGGGAAAAGAACAACTTCGCCCATCACTACTGCATATTAAACAGTTTGAATTCGAATTCCAGCCCAGCCAATCAGAGAAAGGCATTGATTGGATTGGATATTTCAAGGTTGCACAATGTAACTGTTCACTTTCATTAACGCCATCTCTCAGGGAATTATCGGAGTTAACTAATGTGGATTTTATTGTTCATAATAATTCCACGAAAACAAATACAGAAAAAAAAAACGATAAATTTATGAGAAAACCGATATATTATACGATATATTGAATCAAAATTTCGATATCAATATATCGAAACGAAAATATCGGTATTTCGTAAAAATCGATATATCGTTCCCATCTCTAAGTTATAGGTCAATTTGTTAAAGTTGAAATATTTTCTTTCCATTCGCATGTTAAGGACTGTATATATAGTAATAAAAATAAATAAATGTTCTAAAATTACAAAAAATAGTGGGTGGTAGAAAAATTCTAACTTCCAATTTTGGAATCAGCAGATGACATTACATAAGAAACATCAGACATTTTACATTTAACAAAATCATTGTTGAGGCGTTATGTCAGGTAAGACGCTTCATTACTGTAATTGGTTGATTTTTAAGGCGGTGCTGAAACGTAACTGGCCGATATCACAAATTCATCCTGTAAATTGAATAGTCACTATAAGAGAAAAATGTTTTGTTGTGGTACTTCACCTGACTAGATGAAACAAATGCATGCGGATGGGCTGTGTGACGAGTCTGTTGATGCCGAAGGCCAACTGGTAAACATTTCCGGATCTACAAAAATATATTAAATGCAGCGTTACGTGTTTATGAAATACAGAGAATAGAACGTTAAGATATTCAGGAAGAAACCACTATGTGAGTTTCTCCTATTGCGGTTTTAAAAATATTTGCTGCTATCCAAATGTGGGTCTTACAATGCTCCCTGCTGGCTACCTCGTCCATTATAACCACAGAAAAAGAAAAGTTCAGGAAATACATCTCCAAGGAAAGCAGAATGCAGTAGCCTATAAGTTTATCATTTCTTCCTTTTACTTTTACAATTTTAACTCTCATCTCATTATTGAAATTAGTAATGAACCCTGTCGTCAGATGGCACTTTCTCACACCAGGCGGTAATTTTAAGTTCTCAATCTAACATGTAACGAGTTACTACACAGAGTAGAAGCAATATAATTGTGCCCATTTTAACATCTTATTCCTCGTATATAGTTCGGATCAGAATAAGAATAATAATAATAATTATTATTAATATTTATTATTTATACTGGCAGAGTTAAGGCCATAGGGTCTTTTCTTACACTCTACCAGGTCACAAAGTATACTTATTACCGGGTGAAACCTAACTATTGCTCCCCCATTCCTACATATGCTAGTAGATTATGGTAATTTTTTAGTTTGAAGGTTGAATTTGATTTTGCTCATTTCCTTTCGAATTTCGGTACTGAGAAATACTGCAACTGATAGAGATTTTCTGTTATGTTTTATCCTTCGAAGAAGTGGAAAAATTCAAATATCTTGAAGCAACAGTAACAGATATAAATGACACTCGAGAGAAAATTAAACGCAATAAATAAATATGGGAAATGCCTGTTATTATTCGGTTGAGGGGCTTTTGTCATCTAGTCTGCTGTCAAAAAATCTGAAAGTTAGAATTTATAAAACAATTATATTACCGGTTGCTCTGTATGGTTGTGAAACTTGGACTCTCACTTTGAGAGAGGAGCAGATATTAAGGGTGTTTGAGAATACGGTTGTTAGGAAAATATTTGGGGCTAAAAGGGATGAAGTTACAGGAGAATGAAGAAAGTTACACAATGCAGAACTGAACGCATTGTATTCTTCACCTGACATGATTAGGAACATTAAAACCAGACGTTTCAGATGGACAAGGCATGTAGCATGTATGGGCGAATCCAGGAATGCATATAGAGTATTAGTTGGGAGACTGGAGGGAAAAAGACCTCTGGGGAGGCAGAGACGTAGATGGGAGGATAATATTAAAATGGATTTGAGGGAGGTGGAATATGATAGAGACTGGATTAATCTTGCACAGGATAGGAACCGATGGTGGGCTTATGTGAGGGCGGCAATGAACCTGTGGGTTCCTTAAAAGCCATTTGTAAGTAAGTATGTTGGCATCAGTGACAACAGTTGTCGGTAGTGCAAAATCTGAAAATTCAAATTGTTCTACATTTCTGAGCCGATTACTGCAAGCTAGTGAAATTTGAACATACTAATAATTAATTAATATTAGTATTAATATTAATAAATAATAGTTATTTTATGTGTTGTGTTGCGTTGTGGTTACAATTCAAGATTATAGTCAGATAAGAGTAAATAAATATAACATACAGTGCAATACATGCACTTGGGTGATGGAAAGAAATGCTATTTCGTATTTAATTAAGATTTTTTGTGTTTAGATTTTTATTACAATAATGTAAAAGAGAGGAAATAGCATGGCAGTGACTCCTCCAATAAAGAAAGCGTGTCATTCAGAGTATGCCAAATTAGCTTTTTAGGAAATTTCTGAAGTCTGTAATTACATTAGAGCCAATTCGTCGATCATCCAAAATCACGTCATGCACGGCATATACAGGGTGTATCAAAAATACGTGTACAAACTTCAGGCATGGATTCCTTACACCAAAAGAAGGAAAAAAGTTCATATGAACATATGTCCCATAATCCTTTGTTTCCCCGTTAGGAACTGTTAAACACATTGGTACACTTATAATGTGCCAACACACAAAAGTCATAACCAATGCTCGAAATGTCCTCCTCTTGCTTCTAGACATGCATGCACTCGTCGAATCATGGACTGTCGCACCCTTTCAAATACTCCGGGATGATGTCGAATGGTTTCGCAGGCTTCCATGACACGTCGATGAAGAGATTCTTGATCCGGGATGTCTGCTCCATAAACCAATTGTTTAAGGTGCCCCCAAAGATAAAAATCCAAAGGACTGAGGTCGGGAGAACGTGCTGGCCATTGAACTGGTCCTCCTCTGCCTATCCATCTGTCATGGTAGACACCAGTCAGTGTATCTCGAACAAGGCGACTAAAATGTGCTGGAGCCCCATCATGCATGAACCACATGTTTTGTCTTATGTTCAGAGGCACATCTTTGTGCAGTAATTCTGGAAGAGTGTTTTGGATAAAGTCCCTGTAGATAGCACCTGTAAGACGTGCTGGTAGAACGTATGGACCTACCAGACAGTCACCTACAATTCCAGCCCACACATTAATCCTAAATTGTTGCTGATGTCTACCCTGAAATACAGCACGAGGATTACGATCTGCCCATGCGTGTTCATTGTGGAAATTGGTAATTCCATCTCTCCCAAACGTTGCCTCGTCTGTAAACAAAACTGATGAGACAAACAATGGATTGGCTATTTGTGCTAGAAACCATCGGCAAAAGTTCTCCCATGGTGGATAATCGGCAGGCGAAAGGCCCTGCACACGTTGCATATGATACGGATACAAGAGCTGCTCGTGAAGTACCCTCCATGCTGTACTGTGTGATGTACCAGTTGCCACAGCCAATTGTCTTGTACTGATACCTGGATCGTCTTCGGCACAGTGTAAAATGTCTTCTTGGAGGTTCGGCGTACGAACAACTCTTGGTCTTCCTCGATCACCAGTCTGTGGTGCAACGGTTCCTGTCTCAGCAACGCGACGATACACAGCAACAAAGGTTTGATGATTCGGTTGTCTTCGGTCTGGAAACGCCATCTGATACAGCCGTACAGCCTCGTGTCCATTACCATTCGCGCGACCATACATAAAAATGATGTCAGCCTGCTCATGAAATGAATATCGTCCTGCCATGGTTGAACGAAACACGTTAACTCACTCCACGTTCACAATTGCAACGTTGAAGACAGACTAATGACAAATGACACATGTAAACAAGTCTCCATGGCAACACTTCGCCATCTGCAGTCCATTTCTGATACGAGTCACAGCCTTCTATGAATGAGTGCATAAAGAAATTAATTTTGAGGTTGGACCTCGAAGGCCGTTGAACGCAAACTTTTAGTAATAAATGAATAACGGGGAAACAAAGGATTATGGGACATATGTTCATATGAACTTTTTTCCTTCTTTTGGTGTAAGGAACCCATGCCTGAAGTTTGTACACGTATTTTTGATACACCCTGTATATTTTCTACAGTGATCACAGAAATAGGTCATCCAACACGATGCTCATCTTTGAACTCCGTTCTTTCTCTCTCAAATTCCGCAACCCAATTTTTATGGCGGCCTACGAAGGAGAATGCTTCCCAATATATAACTACATATCGCTCATTCATCATTAGTTTCGACAGTATATCAAGTTTTCTGTGAGTAAGAGCCTGTTTTAATCATACCTTATCATTATCACGCATTTGTGCCCAGTCCTCGATTCACTCAGGAGCTTCTGTAGTGACAAAGCCTATGTCCACTTGAAGGAACTACACTTTCCAATGATGAAATAACTATCCAAATCGATTAAATACACTCAGGGACAAAAAAAACCGGACATTTTAATATTTGCTGGTATTTTGCAAAACATTATCTTCTCATACAATATTATGGTAGCCAACTGTTGTTATGGAGACGTGTATACATTGTTGATTGTTTTTTTGTTTTATAAACAAGCCATTACAACCAAATAATCCAATTTTGCTTTCGGAGTCTCAGCTATAACAATTTTGTCTCAACCATTTTGTGCTTCATTATCGTTATCATTCGTTATTTCTTTATTTTTACATTTTGTGAGTTTAAGTGGGGTTGTAACATTTGTCTTAAAACAAGCTGCGACCTGAAGATGTGGCTCGAGCTGTAGCCCTTTACGATGATGGACGCAGTGTACGTTACATTGCAAATGTTACGAATATGGCTAGAAGTACAACCCATGATGCCATAAAACGGTATAGAGAGACCCTAGAATATACCAGAAGACCAGGTTCGGGTCGTCCAAGAGCTACAAATCCAAATGAAGACAGGTATATGGTGTTGAGAGTTCTTAGGGAGCGCAACCTGCCAGATACTAGTGCAGCCCAGCAATTTGTTAACATGCATGGACGCCCAATTTCGGCCAAAACAGTTAGAAGGAGGTTGAAAGCAAGTGGACTGATATCAAGTAGACCTGCAACTGGTCCCAGACTTCTCAGGATTCATCGAGTTGAACGACTGCGTTTTGCAAATGATCACAGGGATTGGAGAAATGGACAGTGGAGCTGTGTTCTGTTCACCGATGAGTCCCGTTTCAATCTGTGCTCACCTGATGGACGTGAAAGAGTTTGGAGAAGCAGGGGAGAACGATTTTCACAGTGTCGCATTTCCGAAAATGTGCCGTATGGAGGTGGTGGAGTGATGGTTTGGGCAGGAGTGTGTACGGATGCTCGTACAGAGTTGGTTTTTGTTGAAAATGGAAGACTAACAGCTGATAGGTATATAAATGAATGTTTGGCTGATCATGTTGTGCCATTTGGCCAATTTGTAGGCGATAATTTTGTTTTAATGCATGATAATGCACGGCCGTATATTGCCCATGCGGTCGGAGATTATCTCCAAGAAGTGGGAATCCATGTTCTTCCATGGCCAACAAGGAGTCCAGACATGAACCCAATTGAACACGTGTGGGACATGCTGGGACGGCGTGTTAAGAATAGACGACCGAGACCAGAATCGTTACAAGAGTTGAGGCGAGCACTTGGCGAAGAATGGGAACTTATTCCTCAAGAAGACATTGCTAACCAAATTGAGAGCATGCCAAGACGTATGGATGCAGTTATTCAAGCCAGAGGGGGTAATACCCGTTACTAAAAAGCGTTTTTAATGTTTAAGGCACCATAAAATGAAAAAACAGTTAGACCAAACGATGCCATAGTTATACGCCCTTTGTAATTTTTTTTGTAAATTTTCTCATCAGAGATTTTTTTTTTCAAATGTTGTAGTATAAGGTGCTAAATGAAACATTATTTTGTTTAAATGGGTTTTGTTTCATTTTGAAATAATTGGCAACAAAATACAAGCAAATATAGAAGTGTCCGGTTTTTTTTGTCCCTGAGTGTAGTTTCCTAAGATTGCCTCATACAAATATATAATATTTAATATATTATAAACACATATGAATATCATCTGCATAAAAAGGGTTGTTAAAATGAATATTAACCCGATTGTTATCCAAGGCCGCTTTAAATAAATACAGAGTCACTTGTTTTATCTGTATTACTCGTAATAGCCGTACCCGTGCGCTCCGCTGCACCCGTTAGAAACAAATATAAAGTAATTACATAATTAAAATAGGACGTTTGATCCAGGGAACATTCGTGTTTGATAGAAGGATAAATCGTTTAATATGTTACTTAATTTAAATTGCATTCAAATAATTAAAATGCGATCATTTTGGTCAAGAAACACTCATTTGGTGCAATGACAATTCCTTTAACCTGTTTCTTAATTTTTATTACATGCAACCATAGTTTAATGAAGATTGACATCATTTAGATTTAATGTGTATATTTTATTTTACTTGTTATAGGTTTCCATTGAATTATGGTAATAACTTAATTTTAACCCTTGTTTTCTACGTATTCAGTGAATGGTGTTTGGCCCACTATGGTTCTGAACCCTTCAAATAACTTACATTATATCATATAATATTACATTACATATATTATACTATATCAGAAGTTACTGTAATAACATTATAGCATTATGTCCATCTAGAGAAACTACACTTTCCAATGGTGAAATAATAATTAATTATACAAATCGGTTAATTTAGCTTCTGATATTACTTCATACAAACACAGAAACATTCTCTGTAGGCTATCTTTCATAGCTTTCGATTGTTGCTGTCCAAGGCCCCTTATAGACGAAGTCATTTGTTTTTTATTTCATTATACGGCCTTAGATGGCAGTTATTTTAATTTTAAAACTCATTTATCTCATTAAATATCAGTCCTATCAAAATTTTTCAAGGAATAAAACGTATCGCAAATCATTTTTAAAGAAACTTTTGTTATGTAACATTTTTCAGAAAAATCAATAATAAGCGAGATATTTCGATTTATTTAATTCAGGCCCCCTTATAACCCCCCTTTTAAATAACGTATTTTGAATGCCATATAGCCTAAAATGTAAGTTACAACGAACATAATTTATATTCCAATTTTCATCGAAATCCGTTCATCCATTATCGCGTGAAAAGGTAACAAACATGCAGATAGATAGACAGACATACAAACAAAAATTTCAAAAAAGCGATTTTCGGTTTCAGGGTGGTTAATTATATATGTTAGGACCAATTAATTTTAGAAAATCGAAAATTACCAGATAAATTTCGGCTACAGATTTATTATTAATAATATAGATTTAATATACTATAAACACATATGAATATCATCTGCATAAAAAGGGTTGTTAAAAATGAATATTAACCCGATTGTTATCCAAGGCCGCTTTAAATAAATACAGAGTCACTTGTTTTATCTTTATTACTCGTATAATCTGAGGCAGCAATGACATAAAAACCACTGTTATTTTAAAACTCATGTATCTCGTTAAATATCAGTCCTATCAAAATTTTGCTTAACATAAAACTTATCGGAAATCGTTTTTAAAGAAACTTTTGTTATGTAACATTTTTCATGAAAATCAATAATAAGGGAGATATTTCGATTTATTTTAATTCAGGTCTCCTTATAACTCCCTTTTAAATAAAATATTTTGAATGCCATATAGCCTAAAATCTAAGTGAGAATGAACTTAATTTATATTCAAATTTTCATATAAATCGGTTCAGCCATCAGGCTATCGCGTGAAAAGGTAATAATCATCCAAAGAGATAGACAGAGATACAAACAAAAAATTTCAAAAAACTAGATTTTGTCTCAGGATAGTTAATTATTCATGTTAACACCAATTATTCTTGAAAAATCGAAAATTACGAGAAAAATTTCTGTTACAGATTTATTAATAGTATAGATTTCTCCGTTACGAAAACTTACTGAAAAATTACATTTTTTGAAGGAAAGAAATTAATTACTCCAGAATGGATGTATTTATACCAATAAAATTTGTAATAGGGTCAGATATTATCTCAAGTCATTCTTCCCCATTCATACTCCTGAATTTCGACTCATTTTCACTTTTTTTCAAGTTCAAGAAAGAAATCTAACCTTTCCACACTTGTAGCAAACTCCACAACTGTTTACTAAAAAGGAGGGAATAAGCTGATTGACCAGTATTAACTCCCAATGTTATGATGTAAGTGGCAGTGGCGGTTCCAGGTCAATTTTCTACGAATTTCAAACTCAGGAGAATTTTAGAAAATGGCAATTTATCCTAAGAAAATAAAGAAAAAATCTGGATTACAATGCGTGAACGAGGTGTCACAATTTGTTTAAATAAGAAGTAATATTTGCATAAGAACCTTTCAGATATTTCTACCTGTATCCCAAAATTCATTCATCTAAGTATGTACATCATACATGGCCACAATTTTCGGTTACGCGAGGCACTCGATTTGAAATAGTTTGTTTACTAGGAGAGGAGACTGCAGAGTAGGATGGGAAATATAAACTGCTGTGACCTGCGTCATCTTATCGTAATCGCTAAGGCGGTCAGTGGCGAATTATTAGGAAAGAGCTTGGTTAATGTGAGAGACTCGAAAACTTTTATTCAATTTGGCAAATTAATTCGGCAGCTTTAATTATAAACCTCTTTACTATTCCTCCATCATTGAATTGATTTAAATCACAGGCGAGAAATTGCGTAACTAGCCAATAATATTCCATCACGTTGTCTACGTTTATTTTCTTGAATATTCTGGCGTTTCTCAAGATTACTTAATAGATTTGCACGTTCTCGACCTAAAATAATTTCAGAAAATCATATTTCGTTTTCTAAGCGCATTTGATATTTTTTTTATAAATTTCTTTTGGAAATAATACGTACAAACAATATTTAATTCCTCGTGCCTTTTAATGCAGCGTATTTAAGGTATAATGTCGTATTTAGTATACTATGCAAATGTTAAGATCATAAATTTTCTTCGGAATAGTACGAAAAATAACATTTAATTTGTCTTACCTTCTAATTCAGCATGTTCTTTATGACATAAGGAGTAATGTCGTTGTATATTA